>NC_133063.1:617931-769913 GCF_048771995.1 Taeniopygia guttata | reverse complement strand
CCGAGTCCTGTGGCCCTGAGCGGGCAGCTGACCGCACAAATTCCGAACATCGAAGGATAAGTCCCAGAAAGGAGCTGCCCCCACCTCATACTTGTGCTGCCCTGACAGTCCCAGGGGAGCCCTACAAACTGACATCAGGAACCTGGACTGGTGAGTTTTCTTTCCCAGGGAAAAGAGCCGATGTTTGCGCTCCGAGTCCTGTGGCCCTGAGGCGGCAGCTGACTGCAAAAAATCCGAACATCGAAGGATAAGTCCCAGACAGGAGCTGCCCCCTCCTCATACTTGTGCTGCCCTGACAGTCCCAGGGGAGCCCTCAAAACTGACATCAGGAACCTGGACTGGTGAGTTTTCTTTCCCAGGGAAAAGAGCCGATGTTTGCGCTCCGAGTCCTGTGGTCCGGAGCGGGCAGCTGACCGCACAAATTCCGAACATCGAAGGATAAGTCCCAGACAGGAGCTGCCCCCACCTCATACTTGTGCTGCCCTGACAGTCCCAGGGAAGCCCTACAAACTGACATCAGGAACCTGCACTGGTGAGTTTTCTTTCCCAGGGAAAAGAGCCGATGTTTGCGCTCCCAGTCCTGTGGCCCTGAGCCGGCAGCTGACTGCAAAAAATCCGAACATCGAAGGATAAGTCCCAGACAGGAGCTGCCCCCATCTCATACTTGTGCTGCCCTGACAGTCCCAGGGAGCCCTACAAACTGACATCAGGAACCTGGACTGGTGAGTTTTCTTTCCCAGGGAAAAGAGCCGAAGTTTGCGCTCCGAGTCCTGTGGCCCTGAGCCGGCAGCTGACTGCAAAAAATCCGAACATCGAAGGATAAGTCCCAGACAGGAGCTGCCCCCACCTCATACTTTTGCTACCCTGACAGTCCCAGGGGAGCCCTACAAACTGACATCAGGAACCTGGACTGGTGAGTTTTCTTTCCCAGGGAAAAGAGCCGATGTTTGCGCTCCGAGTCCTGTGGCCCTGAGCGGGCAGCTGACCTCACAAATTCCGAACATCAAAGGATAAGTCCCAGAAAGGAGCTGCCCCCATCTCATACTTGTGCTGCCCTGACAGTCCCAGGGGAGCCCTACAAACTGACATCAGGAACCTGGACTGGTGAGTTTTCTTTCCCAGGGAAAAGAGCCGATGTTTGCGCTCCGAGTCCTGTGGCCCTGAGGGAGCAACTGACCGCACAAGTTCAGAACATCGAAGGATAAGTCCCAGAAAGGAGCTGCCCCCTCCTCATACTTGTGCTGCCCTGACAGTCCCAGGGGAGCCCTACAAACTGACATCAGGAACCTGGACTGGTGAGTTTTCTTTCCCAGGGAAAAGAGCCGATGTTTGCGCTCCGAGTCCTGTGGCCCTGAGCCGGCAGCTGACTGCAAAAAATCCGAACATCGAAGGATAAGTCCCAGACAGGATCTGCCCCCACCTCATACTTGTGCTGCCCTGAGAGTCCAAAAAGAGCTCTACAAACTGACATCAGGAACCTGGACTGGTGAGTTTTCTTTCCCAGGGAAAAGAGCCAGTGTTTGCGCTCCGAGTGCTGTGGTCCTGAGCGGGCAGCTGAGTGCAAGAAATCCAAACATCGAAGGATAAGTCTCAGACAGGAGCTGCCCCCACCTCATACTTGTGCTGCCCTGACAGTCCCAGGGGAGCCCTACAAACTGACATCAGGAACCTGGACTGGTGAGTTTTCTTTCCCAGGGAAAAGAGCCGATGTTTGCGCCCCGAGTCCTGTGGCCGTGAGCCGGCAGCTGACCGCACAAATTCCGAACATCGAAGGATAAGTCCCAGAAAGGAGCTGCCCCCACCTCATACTTGTGCTGCCCTGACAGTCTCAGGGGAGCCCTACAAACTGACATCAGGAACCTGGATTGGTGAGTTTTTTTTCCCAGGGAAAAGAGCCGATGTTTGCTCTCCGAGTCCTGTGGCCCTGAGCCGGCAACTGACTGCAAAAAATCGGAACATCGAAGGATAAGTCCCAGACAGGATCTGCCCCCACCTCATACTTGTGCTGCTCTGAGAGTCGAAAAAGAGCTCTACAAACTGACATCAGGCACCTGGACTGGTGAGTTTTCTTTCCCAGGGAAAAGAGCCGATGTTTGCGCTCCCAGTCCTGTGGCCCTGAGCCGGCAGCTGACCGCAAAAAATCCGAACATCGAAGGATAAGTCCCAGACAGGAGCTGCCCCCTCCTCATACTTGTGCTGCCCTGAGAGTCCAAAAAGGGCCCTGCGAACTGACATCAGGAACCTGGACTGGTGAGTTTTCTTTCCCAGGGAAAAGAGCCGATGTTTGCGCTCCGAGACCTGTGGCCCTGAGCGAGCAGCTGACCGCACAAATTCGGAACATCGAAGGATAAGTCCCAGAAAGGGGCTGCCCCCATCTCATACTTGTGCTGCCCTGACAGTCCCAGGGAGCCCTACAAACTGACATCAGGAACCTGGACTGGTGAGTTTTCTTTCCCAGGGAAAAGAGCCGATGTTTGCGCTCCGAATCCTGTGGCCCTGAGCGGGCAGCTGACCGCACAAATTCCGAACATCGAAGGATAAGTCCCAGAAAGGAGCTGTCCCCACCTCATACTTGTGCTGCCGTGAGAGTCCAAAAAGAGCTCTACAAACTGACATCAGGAACCTGGACTGGTGAGTTTTCTTTCCCAGGGAAAAGAGCCGATGTTTGCGCTCCGACTCCTGTGGCCGTGAGCCGGCAGCTGACCGCACAAATTCCGAACATCGAAGGATAAGTCCCAGACAGGAGCTGCCCCCACCTCATACTTGTGCTACCCTGACAGTCCCAGGGGAGCCCTACAAACTGACATCAGGAACCTGGACTGGTGAGTTTTCTTTCCCAGGGAAAAGAGCCGATGTTTGCGCTCCGAGTCCTGTGGCCCTGAGCCGGCAGCTGAGTGCAAGAAATCCAAACATCGAAGGATAAGTCCCAGACAGGAGCTGCCCCCACCTCATACTTGTGCTGCCCTGACAGTCCCAGGGGAGCCCTACAAACTGACATCAGGAACCTGGACTGGTGAGTTTTCTTTCCCAGGGAAAAGAGCCAATGTTTGCGCTCCGAATCCTGTGGCCCTGAGCCGGCAGCTGACCGCACAAATTCCGAACATCGAAGGATAAGTCCCAGAAAGGAGCTGCCCCCACCTCATACTTGTGCTGCCCTGACAGTCCCAGGGGAGCCCTACAAACTGACATCAGGAACCTGGACTGGTGAGTTTTCTTTCCCAGGGAAAAGAGCCGATGTTTGCGCTCCGAGTCCTGTGGCCCTGAGGCGGCAGCTGACTGCAAAAAATCCGAACATCGAAAGATAAGTCCCAGACAGGAGCTCCCCCTCCTCATACTTGTGCTGCCCTGAGAGTCCCAGGGGAGCCCTACAAACTGACATCAGGAACCTGGACTGGTGAGTTTTCTTTCCCAGGGAAAGGAGCCGATGTTTGCGCTCCGAGTCCTGTGGCCCTGAGCCGGCAGCTGACTGCAAAAAATCCGAACATCGAAGGATAAGTCCCAGACAGGAGCTGCCCCCACCTCATACTTTTGCTACCCTGACAGTCCCAGGGGAGCCCTACAAACTGACATCAGGAACCTGGACTGGTGAGTTTTCTTTCCCAGGGAAAAGAGCCGATGTTTGCGCTCCGAGTCCTGTGGCCCTGAGCGGGCAGCTGACCTCACAAATTCCGAACATCGAAGGATAAGTCCCAGAAAGGAGCTGCCCCCATCTCATACTTGTGCTGCCCTGACAGTCCCAGGGGAGCCCTAAAAACTGACATCAGGAACCTGGATTGGTGAGTTTTTTTTCCCAGGGAAAAGAGCCGATGTTTGCTCTCCGAGTCCTATGGCCCTGAGCCGGCAACTGACTGCAAAAATCGGAACATCGAAGGATAAGTCCCAGACAGGATCTGCCCCCACCTCATACTTGTGCTGCTCTGAGAGTCCAAAAAGAGCTCTACAAACGGACATCAGGAACCTGGACTGGTGTGTTTTCTTTCCCAGCGAGAAGAGCCGATGTTTGCGCTCCGAGTCCTGTGGCCCTGAGCGGGCAGCTGAGTGCAAGAAATCCAAACATCGAAGGATAAGTCCCAGACAGCAGCTGCCCCCACGTCATACTTCTGCTGCCCTGAGAGTCCAAAAAGAGCTCTACAAACTGACATCAGGAACCTGGACTGGTGAGTTTTCTTTCCCAGGGAAAAGAGCCGATGTTTGCGCTCCGAGTCCTGTGGCCCTGAGCCGGCAGCTGACCGCAAAAAATCCGAACATCGAAAGATAAGTCCCAGACAGGAGCTGCCCCCTCCTCATACTTGTGCTGCCCTGACAGTCCCAGGGGAGCCCTCCAAACTGACATCAGGAACCTGGACTGGTGAGTTTTCTTTCCCAGGGAAAAGAGCCGATGTTTGCGCTCCGAGTCCTGTGGTCCGGAGTGTGCAGCTGACCGCACAAATTCCGAACATCGAAGGATAAGTCCCAGACAGGAGCTACCCCCACCTCATACTTGTGCTGCCCTGACAGTCCCAGGGGAGCCCTACAAACTGACATCAGGAACCTGGACTGGTGAGTTTTCTTTCCCAGGGAAAAGAGCCGATGTTTGCGCTCCGAGTCCTGTGGCCCTGAGCCGGCAGCTGACTGCAAAAAATCGGAACATCGAAGGATAAGTCCCAGACAGGAGCTGCCCCCACCTCATACTTGTGCTACCCTGACAGTCCCAGGGGAGCCCTACAAACTGACATCAGGAACCTGGACTGGTGAGTTTTCTTTCCCAGGGAAAAGAGCCGATGTTTGCGCTCCGAGTCCTGTGGCCCTGAGCCGGCAGCTGAGTGCAAGAAATCCAAACATCGAAGGATAAGTCCCAGACAGGAGCTGCCCCCACCTCATACTTGTGCTGCCCTGACAGTCCCAGGGGAGCCCTACAAACTGACATCAGGAACCTGGACTGGTGAGTTTTCTTTCCCAGGGAAAAGAGCCAATGTTTGCGCTCCGAATCCTGTGGCCCTGAGCCGGCAGCTGACCGCACAAATTCCGAACATCGAAGGATAAGTCCCAGAAAGGAGCTGCCCCCACCTCATACTTGTGCTGCCCTGACAGTCCCAGGGGAGCCCTACAAACTGACATCAGGAACCTGGACTGGTGAGTTTTCTTTCCCAGGGAAAAGAGCCGAAGTTTGCGCTCCGAGTCCTGTGGCCCTGAGCCGGCAGCTGACTGCAAAAAATCCGAACATCGAAGGATAAGTCCCAGACAGGAGCTGCCCCCACCTCATACTTTTGCTACCCTGACAGTCCCAGGGGAGCCCTACAAACTGACATCAGGAACCTGGACTGGTGAGTTTTCTTTCCCAGGGAAAAGAGCCGATGTTTGCGCTCCGAGTCCTGTGGCCCTGAGGGAGCAGCTGACCGCACAAGTTCAGAACATCGAAGGATAAGTCCCAGAAAGGAGCTGCCCCCTCCTCATACTTGTGCTGCCCTGACAGTCCCAGGGGAGCCCTACAAACTGACATCAGGAACCTGGACTGGTGAGTTTTCTTTCCCAGGGAAAAGAGCCGATGTTTGCGCTCCGAGTCCTGTGGCCCTGAGCCGGCAGCTGACTGCAAAAAATCCGAACATCGAAGGATAAGTCCCAGACAGGATCTGCCCCCACCTCATACTTGTGCTGCCCTGAGAGTCCAAAAAGAGCTCTACAAACGGACATCAGGAACCTGGACTGGTGAGTTTTCTTTCCCAGGGAAAAGAGCCAGTGTTTGCGCTCCGAGTGCTGTGGTCCTGAGCGGGCAGCTGAGTGCAAGAAATCCAAACATCGAAGGATAAGTCTCAGACAGGAGCTGCCCCCACCTCATACTTGTGCTGCTCTGAGAGTCCAAAAAGAGCTCTACAAACTGACATCAGGAACCTGGACTGGTGAGTTTTCTTTCCCAGGGAAAAGAGCCGATGTTTGCGCTCCCAGTCCTGTGGCCCTGAGCCGGCAGCTGACCGCAAAAAATCCGAACATCGAAGGATAAGTCCCAGACAGGAGCTGCCCCCTCCTCATACTTGTGCTGCCCTGAGAGTCCAAAAAGGGCCCTGCGAACTGACATCAGGAACCTGGACTGGTGAGTTTTCTTTCCCAGGGAAAAGAGCCGATGTTTGCGCTCCGAGACCTGTGGCCCTGAGCGAGCAGCTGACCGCACAAATTCGGAACATCGAAGGATAAGTCCCAGAAAGGGGCTGCCCCCATCTCATACTTGTGCTGCCCTGACAGTCCCAGGGAGCCCTACAAACTGACATCAGGAACCTGGACTGGTGAGTTTTCTTTCCCAGGGAAAAGAGCCGATGTTTGCGCTCCGAGTCCTGTGGCCCTGAGCGGGCAGCTGACCGCACAAATTCCGAACATCGAAGGATAAGTCCCAGAAAGGAGCTGTCCCCACCTCATACTTGTGCTGCCGTGAGAGTCCAAAAAGAGCTCTACAAACTGACATCAGGAACCTGGACTGGTGAGTTTTCTTTCCCAGGGAAAAGAGCCGATGTTTGCGCTCCGACTCCTGTGGCCGTGAGCCGGCAGCTGACCGCACAAATTCCGAACATCGAAGGATAAGTCCCAGACAGGAGCTGCCCCCACCTCATACTTGTGCTACCCTGACAGTCCCAGGGGAGCCCTACAAACTGACATCAGGAACCTGGACTGGTGAGTTTTCTTTCCCAGGGAAAAGAGCCGATGTTTGCGCTCCGAGTCCTGTGGCCCTGAGCCGGCAGCTGAGTGCAAGAAATCCAAACATCGAAGGATAAGTCCCAGACAGGAGCTGCCCCCACCTCATACTTGTGCTGCCCTGACAGTCCCAGGGGAGCCCTACAAACTGACATCAGGAACCTGGACTGGTGAGTTTTCTTTCCCAGGGAAAAGAGCCGATGTTTGCGCTCCGAGTCCTGTGGTCCTGAGCGGGCAGCTGAGTTCAAAAAATTCGAACATCGAAGGATACGTCCCAGACAGGAGCTGCCCCCTCCTCATATTTGTGCTACCCTGACAGTCCCAGGGGAGCCCTACAAACTGACATCAGGAACCTGGACTGGTGAGTTTTCTTTCCCAGGGTAAAGAGCCGATGTTTGCGCTCCGACTCCTGTGGCCCTGTGCGGGCAGCTGACTGCAAAAAATTGGAACATCGAAGGATAAGTCCCAGACAGGAGCTGCCCCCTCCTCATACTTGTGCTGCCCTGAGAGTCCAAAAAGAGCTCTGCAAACTGACATCCGGAACCTGGACTGGTGAGTTTTCTTTCCCAGGGAAAAGAGCCAATGTTTTCGCTCCGACTCCTGTTGCCCTGAGCGGGCAGCTGACCGCACAAATTCCGAACATCGAAGGATAAGTCCCAGAAAGGAGCTGCCCCCACCTCATACTTGTGCTGCCCTGACAGTCCCAGGGGAGCCTTACAAACTGACATCAGGAACCTGGACTGGTGAGTTTTCTTTCCCAGGGAAAAGAGCCGAAGTTTGCGCTCCGAGTCCTGTGGCCCTGAGCCGGCAGCTGACCGCACAAATTCCGAACATCGAAGGATAAGTCCCAGAAAGGAGCTGCCCCCACCTCATACTTGTGCTGCCCTGACAGTCCCAGGGGAGCCCTACAAACTGACATCAGGAACCTGCACTGGTGAGTTTTCTTTCCCAGGGAAAAGAGCCGATGTTTGCGCTCCGAGTCCTGTGGCCCTGAGCGGGCAGCTGAGTGCAAAAACTCCGAACATCGAATGATAAGTCCCAGAAAGGAGCTGCCCCCACCTCATACTTGTGCTGCCCTGAGAGTCCAAAAAGAGCTCTACAAACTGACATCAGGAACCTGGACTGGTGAGTTTTCTTTCCCAGGGAAAAGAGCCGATGTTTGCGCTCCGAGTCCTGTGGCCCTGAGCGGGCAGCTGACTGCAAAAAATTGGAACATCGAAGGATAAGTCCCAGACAGGAGCTGCCCCCACCTCATACTTGTGCTGCCCTGAGAATCCAAAAAGAGCTCTACAAACTGACATCAGGAACCTGGATGGTGAGTTTTCTTTCCCAGGGAAAAGAGCCAATGTTTGCGCTCCGAGTCCTGTGGCCGTGAGCATGCAGCTGACTGCAAAAAATCCGAACATCGAAGGATAAGTCCCAGAAAGGAGCTGCCCCCACCTCATACTTGTGCTGCCCTGAGAGTCCAAAAAGAGCTCTACAAACTGATATCAGGAACCTGGACTGGTGAGTTTTCTTTCCCAGGGAAAAGAGCCGATGTTTGCGCCCCGAGTCCTGTGGCCGTGAGCCGGCAGCTGACCGCACAAATTCTGAACATCGAAGGATAAGTCCCAGAAAGGTGCTGCCCCCACCTCATACTTGTGCTGCCATGACAGTCCCAGGGGAGCCCTACAAACTGACATCAGGAACCTGGACTGGTGAGTTTTCTTTCCCAGGGAAAAGAGCCGATGTTTGCGCTCCGAGTCCTGTGGCCGTGAGCCGGCAGCTGACTGCAAAAAATCCGAACATCGAAGGATAAGTCCCAGACAGGGGCTACCCCCACTTCATACTTGTGCTTCCCTGAGAGTTCAAAAAGAGCTCTACAAACTGACATCAGGAACCTGGACTGGTGAGTTTTCTTTCCCAGGGAAAAGAGCCGATGTTTGCGCTCCGCGTCCTGTGGCCGTGAGCATGCAGCTGACTGCAAAAAATCCGAACATCGAAGGATAAATCCCAGACAGGAGCTGCCTCCACCTCATACTTGTGCTGCCCTTAGAGTCCAAAAAGAGCTCTACAAACTGACATCAGGAGCCTGGACTGGTGAGATTTCTTTCTCAGGGAAAAGAGCCGATGTTTGCGCTCCGAGTCCTGTGGTCCGGAGCGGGCAGCTGAGTGCAAAAAATCCGAACATCGAAGGATAAGTCCCAGACAGGATCTGCCCCCACCTCATACTTGTGCTGCCCTGACAGTCCCAGGGGAGCCCTACAAACTGACATCAGGAACCTGGACTGGTGAGTTTTCTTTCCCAGGGAAAAGAGCCAATGTTTGCGCTCCGAGTCCTGTGGCCCTGAGCCGGCAGCTGACCGCAAAAAATCCGAACATCGAAGGATAAGTCCCAGACAGGAGCTGCCTCCACCTCATACTTGTGCTGCCCTGACAGTCCCAGGGGAGCCCTACAAACTGACATCAGGAACCTGGACTGGTGAGTTTTCTTTCCCAGGGAAAAGAGACGATGTTTGCGCTCCGAGTCCTGTGGCCCTGAGCCGGCAGCTGACTGCAAAAAATCCGAACATCGAAGGATAAGTCCCAGAAAGGAGATGCCCCCACCTCATACTTGTGCTGCCCTGAGAGTCTAAAAAGAGCTCTACAAACTGACATCAGGAACCTGGACTGGTGAGTTTTCTTTCCCAGGGAAAAGAGCTGATGTTTGCGCTCCGAGTCCTTTGGCCCTGAGCGGGCAGCTGACTGCAAAAAATTGGAACATCGAAGGATAAGTCCCAGACAGGAGCTGCCCCCACCTCATACTTGTGCTGCCCTGAGAGTCCAAAAAGAGCTCTACAAACTGACATCAGGAACCTGGATGGTGAGTTTTCTTTCCCAGGGAAAAGAGCCAATGTTTGCGCTCCGACTCCTGTGGCCGTGAGCATGCAGCTGACTGCAAAAAATCTGAACATCGAAAGATAAGTCCCAGAAAGGAGATGCCCCCACCTCATACTTGTGCTGCCCTGAGAGTCCAAACAGAGCTCTACAAACCGACATCAGGAACCTGGACTGGTGAGCTTTCTCTCCCAGGGAAAAGAGCCGATGTTTGCGCTCCGAGTCCTGTGGCCCTGAGCAGGCAGCTGACTGCAAAAAATCCGAACATCGAAGGATAAGTCCCAGACAGGAGCTGCCCCCTCCTCATACTTGTGCTGCCCTGACAGTCCCAGGGGAGCCCTACAAACTGACATCTGGAACCTGGACTGGTGAGTTTTCTTTCCCAGGGAAAAGATCCGATGTTTGCGCCCCGAGTCCTGTGGCCGTGAGCCGGCAGCTGACCGCACAAATTCTGAACATCGAAGGATAAGTCCCAGAAAGGTGCTGCCCCCACCTCATACTTGTGCTGCCATGACAATCTCAGGGGAGCCCTACAAACTGACATCAGGAACCTGGACTGGTGAGTTTTCTTTCCCAGGGAAAAGAGCCAATGTTTGCGCTCCGAGTCCTGTGGCCCTGAGGCGGCAGCTGACTGCAAAAAATCCGAACATCGAAGGATAAGTCCCAGAAAGGAGCTGCCCCCACCTCATACTTTTGCTGCCCTGACAGTCCCAGGGGAGCCCTACAAACTGACATCAGGAACCTGGACTGGTGAGTTTTCTTTCCCAGGGAAAAGAGCCGATGTTTGCGCTCCGAGTCCTGTGGCCGTGAGCCGGCAGCTGACTGCAAAAAATCCGAACATCGAAGGATAAGTCCCAGACAGGGGCTGCCCCCACTTCATACTTGTGCTTCCCTGAGAGTTCAAAAAGAGCTCTACAAACTGACATCAGGAACCTGGACTGGTGAGTTTTCTTTCCCAGGGAAAAGAGCCGATGTTTTCGCTCCGAGTCCTGTGGCCCTGAGCGGGCAGCTGAGTGCAAAAAATCCGAACATCGAAGGATAAGTCCCAGACAGGAGCTGCCCCCACCTCATACTTGTGCTGCCCTGACAGTCCCAGGGGAGCCCTACAAACTGACATCAGGAACCTGGACTGGTGAGTTTTCTTTCCCAGGGAAAAGAGCCAATGTTTGCGCTCCGAGTCCTGTGGCCCTGAGCCGGCAGCTGACCGCAAAAAATCCGAACATCGAAGGATAAGTCCCAGACAGGAGCTGCCTCCACCTCATACTTGTGCTGCCCTGACAGTCCCAGGGGAGCCCTACAAACTGACATCAGGAACCTGGACTGGTGAGTTTTCTTTCCCAGGGAAAAGAGCCGATGTTTGCGCTCCGAGTCTTGTGGCCCTGAGCCGGCAGCTGACTGCAAAAAATCCGAACATCGAAGGATAAGTCCCAGAAAGGAGCTGCCCCCACCTCATACTTGTGCTGCCCTGAGAGTCCAAAAAGAGCTCTACAAACTGACATCAGGAACCTGGACTGGTGAGTTTTCTTTCCCAGGGAAAAGAGCTGATGTTTGCGCTCCGAGTCCTGTGGCCCTGAGCCGGCAGCTGACTGCAAAAAATTGGAACATCGAAGGATAAGTCCCAGACAGGAGCTGCCCCCACCTCATACTTGTGCTGCCCTGAGAGTCCAAAAAGAGCTCTACAAACTGACATCAGGAACCTGGATGGTGAGTTTTCTTTCCCAGGGAAAAGAGCCAATGTTTGCGCTCCGACTCCTGTGGCCGTGAGCATGCAGCTGACTGCAAAAAATCCGAACATCGAAAGATAAGTCCCAGAAAGGAGATGCCCCCACCTCATACTTGTGCTGCCCTGAGAGTCCAAACAGAGCTCTACAAACCGACATCAGGAACCTGGACTGGTGAGTTTTCTTTCCCAGGGAAAAGATCCGATGTTTGCGCCCCGAGTCCTGTGGCCGTGAGCCGGCAGCTGACCGCACAAATTCTGAACATCGAAGGATAAGTCCCAGAAAGGTGCTGCCCCCACCTCATACTTGTGCTGCCATGACAATCTCAGGGGAGCCCTACAAACTGACATCAGGAACCTGGACTGGTGAGTTTTCTTTCCCAGGGAAAAGAGCCAATGTTTGCGCTCCGAGTCCTGTGGCCCTGAGCGGGCAGCTGACCGCACAAATTCCGAACATCGAAGGATAAGTCCCAGAAAGGAGCTGCCCCCACCTCATACTTTTGCTGCCCTGACAGTCCCAGGGGAGCCCTACAAACTGACATCAGGAACCTGGACTGGTGAGTTTTCTTTCCCAGGGAAAAGAGCCGATGTTTGCGCTCCGAGTCCTGTGGCCGTGAGCCGGCAGCTGACTGCAAAAAATCCGAACATCGAAGGATAAGTCCCAGACAGGGGCTGCCCCCACTTCATACTTGTGCTTCCCTGAGAGTTCAAAAAGAGCTCTACAAACTGACATCAGGAACCTGGACTGGTGAGTTTTCTTTCCCAGGGAAAAGAGCCGATGTATGCGCTCCGCGTCCTGTGGCCATGAGCATGCAGCTGACTGCAAAAAATCCGAACATCGAAGGATAAATCCCAGACAGGAGCTGCCTCCACCTCATACTTGTGCTGCCCTTAGAGTCCAAAAAGAGCTCTACAAACTGACATCAGGAGCCTGGACTGGTGAGATTTCTTGCTCAGGGAAAAGAGCCGATGTTTGCGCTCCGAGTCCTGTGGTCCGGAGCGGGAAGCTGAGTGCAAAAATCCGAACATCGAAGGATAAGTCCCAGACAGGATCTGCCCCCACCTCATACTTGTGCTACCCTGAGAGTCCCAGGGGAGCCCTACAAACTGACATCAGGAACCTGGACTGGTGAGTTTTTTTTCCCAGGGAAAAGAGCCGATGTTTTCGCTCCGAGTCCTGTGGCCCTGAGCAGGCAGCTGAGTGCAAAAAATCCGAACATCGAAGGATAAGTCCCAGACAGGAGCTGCCTCCACCTCATACTTGTGCTACCCTGACAGTCCCAGGGGAGCCCTACAAACTGACATCAGGAACCTGTACTGGTGAGTTTTCTTTCCCAGGGAAAAGAGCCGATGTTTGCGCTCCGAGTCCTGTGGCCCTGAGCGGGCAGCTGACCGAACAAATTCCGAACATCGAAGGATAAGTCCCAGAAAGGAGCTGCCCCCACCTCATACTTGTGCTTCCCTGAGAGTTCAAAAAGAGCTCTACAAACTGACATCAGGAACCTGGACTGAGTGAGTTTTCTTTCCCAGGGAAAAGAGCCAATGTTTGCGCTCCGAGTCCTGTGGCCCTGAGCCGGCAGCTGACTGCAAAAAATTGGAACATCGAAGGATAAGTCCCAGACAGGAGCTGCCCCCACCTCATACTTCTGCTTCCGTGAGAGTTCAAAAAGAGCTCTACAAACTGACATCAGGAACCTGGACTGAGTGAGTTTTCTTTCCCAGGGAAAAGAGCCGATGTTTTCGCTCCGAGTCCCGTGGCCCTGAGCGGGCAGCTGAGTGCAAAAAATCCGAACATCGAAGGATAAGTCCCAGACAGGATCTGCCCCCACCTCATACTTGTGCTGCCCTGAGAGTCCAAAAAGAGCTCTACAAACTGACATCAGGAACCTGGACTGGTGAGTTTTCTTTCCCAGGGAAAAGAGCCAATGTTTGCGCTCCGACTCCTGTGGCCCTGAGCGGGCAGCTGACTGCAAAAAATTGGAACATCGAAGGATAAGTCCCAGACAGGAGCTGCCCCCACCTCATACTTGTGCTGCCCTGAGAGTCCAAAAAGAGCTCTACAAACTGACATCAGGAACCTGGACTGGTGAGTTTTCTTTCCCAGGGAAAAGAGCCAATGTTTGCGCTCCGACTCCTGTGGCCCTGAGCGGGCAGCTGACCGCACAAATTCCGAACATCGAAGGATAAGTCCCAGAAAGGAGCTGCCGCCACCTCATACTTGTGCTGCCCTGACAGTCCCAGGGGAGCCTTACAAACTGACATCAGGAACCTGGACTGGTGAGTTTTCTTTCCCAGGGAAAAGAGCCGAAGTTTGCGCTCCGAGTCCTGTGGCCCTGAGCCGGCAGCTGACCGCACAAATTCTGAACATCGAAGGATAAGTCCCAGAAAGGAGCTGCCCCCACCTCATACTTGTGCTGCCCTGACAGTCCCAGGGGAGCCCTACAAACTGACATCAGGAACCTGGACTGGTGAGTTTTCTTTCCCAGGGAAAAGAGCCGATGTTTTCGCTCCGAGTCTTGTGGCCCTGAGCGGGCAGCTGAGTGCAAAAAATCCGAACATCGAAGGATAAGTCCCAGACAGGATCTGCCCCCACCTCATACTTGTGCTACCCTGACAGTCCCAGGGGAGCCCTACAAACTGACATCAGGAACCTGGACTGGTGAGTTTTCTTTCCCAGGGAAAAGAGCCGATGTTTGCGCTCCGAGTCCTGTGGCCCTGAGCGGGCAGCTGACTGCAAAAAATTGGAACATCGAAGGATAAGTCCCAGACAGGAGCTGCCCCCACCTCATACTTGTGCTGCCCTGAGAGTCCAAAAAGAGCTCTACAAACTGACATCAGGAACCTGGATGGTGAGTTTTCTTTCCCAGGGAAAAGAGCCAATGTTTGCGCTCCGACTCCTGTGGCCGTGAGCATGCAGCTGACTGCAAAAAATCCGAACATCGAAGGATAAGTCCCAGAAAGGAGCTGCCCCCACCTCATACTTGTGCTGCCCTGGGAGTCCAAAAAGAGCTCTACAAACTGACATCAGGAACCTGGACTGGTGAGTTTTCTTTCCCAGGGAAAAGAGCCGATGTTTGCGCTCCGCGTCCTGTGGCCGTGAGCATGCAGCTGACTGCAAAAAATCCGAACATCGAAGGATAAGTCCCAGACAGGAGCTGCCTCCACCTCATTCTTGTGCTGCCCTGAGAGTCCAAAAAGAGCTCTACAAACTGACATCAGGAGCCTGGACTGGTGAGATTTCTTTCTCAGGGAAAAGAGCCGATGTTTGCGCTCCGAGTCCTGTGGTCCGGAGCGGGCAGCTGAGTGCAAAAAATCCGAACATAGAAGGATAAGTCCCAGACAGGATCTGCCCCCACCTCATACTTGTGCTGCCCTGACAGTCCCAGGGGAGCCCTACAAACTGACATCAGGAACCTGGACTGGTGAGTTTTCTTTCCCAGGGAAAAGAGCCGATGTTTGCGCTCTGAGTCCTCTGGCCCTGCGCCGGCAGCTGACTGCAAAAAATCCGAACATCGAAGGATAAGTCCCAGACAGAAGCTGCCTCCACCTCATACTTGTGCTACCCTGACAGTCCCAGGGGAGCCCTACAAACTGACATCAGGAACCTGTACTGGTGAGTTTTTTTTCCCAGGGAAAAGAGCCAATATTTGCGCTCCGAGTCCTGTGGCCCTGAGCCGGCAGCTGACCGCAAAAAATCCGAACATCGAAGGATAAGTCCCAGACAGGAGCTGACCCCACCTCATACTTGTGCTGCCCTGAGAGTCCAAAAAGAGCTCTACAAACTGACATCAGGAACCTGGATGGTGAGTTTTCTTTCCCGGGGAAAAGAGCCAATGTTTGCGCTCCGACTCCTGTGCCCGTGAGCATGCAGCTGACTGCAAAAAATCCGAACATCGAAGGATAAGTCCCAGAAAGGAGATGCCCCCACCTCATACTTGTGCTGCCCTGAGAGTCCAAAAAGAGCTCTACAAACTGACATCAGGAACCTGGACTGGTGAGTTTTCTTTCCCAGGGAAAAGAGCCGATGTTTGCGCTCCGAGTCCTGTGGCCCTGATCGAGCAGCTGACTGCAAAAAATCCGAACATCGAAGGATAAGTCCCAGACAGGAGCTGCCCCCTCCTCATACTTGTGCTGCCCTGACAGTCCCAGGGGAGCCCTACAAACTGACATCTGGAACCTGGATTGGTGAGTTTTCTTTCCCAGGGAAAAGAGCCGATGTTTGCGCCCCGAGTCCTGTGGCCGTGAGCCGGCAGCTGACCGCACAAATTCTGAACATCGAAGGATAAGTCCAAGAAAGGTGCTGCCCCCACCTCATACTTGTGCTGCCATGACAATCTCAGGGGAGCCCTACAAACTGACATCAGGAACCTGGACTGGTGAGTTTTCTTTCCCAGGGAAAAGAGCCGATGTTTGCGCTCCAAGTCCTGTGGCCCTGAGCGGGCAGCTGACCGCACAAATTCCGAACATCGAAGGATAAGTCCCAGAAAGGAGCTGCCCCCACCTCATACTTGTGCTGCCCTGAGAGTCCAAAAAGAGCTCTACAAACTGACATCAGGAACCTGGACTGGTGAGTTTTCTTTTCCAGGGAAAAGAGCCGATGTTTGCGCTCCGCGTCCTGTGGCCGTGAGCATGCAGCTGACTGCAAAAAATCCGAACATCGAAGGATAAATCCCAGACAGGAGCTGCCTCCACCTCATACTTGTGCTGCCCTTAGAGTCCAAAAAGAGCTCTACAAACTGACATCAGGAGCCTTGACTGGTGAGATTTCTTTCTCAGGGAAAAGAGCCCATGTTTGCGCTCCGAGTCCTGTGGTCCGGAGCGGGAAGCTGAGTGCAAAAAATCCGAATATCGAAGGATAAGTCCCTAACAGGATCTGCCCCCACCTCATACTTGTGCTGCCCTGACAGTCCCAGGGGAGCCCTACAAACTGACATCAGGAACCTGGACTGGTGAGTTTTCTTTCCCAGGGAAAAGAGCCGATGTTTGCGCTCCGACTCCTGTGACCCTGAGCCGGCAGCTGACTGCAAAAAATCCGAACATCGAAGGATAAGTCCCAGACAGGAGCTGCCCCCACCTCATACTTGTGCTACCCTGAGAGTCCCAGGGGAGCCCTACAAACTGACATCAGGAACCTGGACTGGTGAGTTTTTTTTCCCAGGGAAAAGAGCCGATGTTTGCGCTCCGAGTCCTGTGGCCCTGAGCGGGCAGCTGAGTGCAAAAAATCCAAACATCGAAGGATAAGTCCCAGACAGGAGCTGCCCCCACCTCATACTTGTGCTGCCCTGACAGTCCCAGGGGAGCCCTACAAACTGACATCAGGAACCTGGACTGGTGAGTTTTCTTTCCCAGGGAAAAAAGCCGATGTTTGCGCTCCGAGTCCTGTGGCCCTGAGCGGGCAGCTGACCGCACAAATTCCGAACATCGAAGGATAAGTCCCAGAAAGGAGCTGCCCCCACCTCATACTTGTGCTGCCCTGAGAGTCCAAAAAGAGCTCTACAAACTGACATCAGGAACCTGGACTGGTGAGTTTTCTTTCCCAGGGAAAAGAGCCGATGGTTGCGCTCCGACTCCTGTGGCCCTGAGCGGGCAGCTGAGTGCAAAAAATCCGAACATCGAAGGATACGTCCCAGACAGGAGCTGCCCCCTCCTCATATTTGTGCTGCCCTGACAGTCTCAGGGGAGCCCTACAAACTGACATCAGGAACCTGGACTGGTGAGTTTTCTTTCCCAGGTAAAAGAGCCAATGTTTGCGCTCCGAGTCCTGTGGCCCTGAGCCGGCAGCTGACTGCAAAAAATCCGAACATCGAAGGATAAGTCCCAGACAGGAGCTGCCTCCATCTCATACTTGTGCTGCCCTGAGAGTCCAAAAAGAACCCTACAAACTGACATCAGGAACCTGGACTGGTGAGTTTTCTTTCCCAGGGAAAAGAGCCGATGTTTGCGCTCCGACTCCTGTGGCCGTGAGCCGGCAGCTGACTGCAAAAAATCCGAACATCGAAGGATAAGTCCCAGACAGGAGCTGCCCCCACCTCATACTTGTGCTGCCCTGACAGTCCCAGGGGAGCCCTACAAACTGACATCAGGAACCTGGACTGGTGAGTTTTCTTTCCCAGGGAAAAGAGCCAATGTTTGCGCTCCGAATCCTGTGGCCCTGAGCCGGCAGCTGACCGCACAAATTCCGAACATCGAAGGATAAGTCCCAGAAAGGAGCTGCCCCCACCTCATACTTGTGCTGCCCTGACAGTCCAAAAAGAGCTCTAGAAACGGACATCAGGAACCTGGACTGGTGAGTTTTCTTTCCCAGGGAAAAGAGCCGATGTTTGCGCTCCGAGTCCTGTGGCCCTGAGCGGGCAGCTGACCGCACAAATTCCGAACATCGAAGGATAAGTCCCAGACAGGAGCTGCCTCCATCTCATACTTGTGCTGCCCTGAGAGTTCAAAAAGAGCTCTACAAACTGACATCAGGAACCTGGACTGGTGAGTTTTCTTTCCCAGGGAAAAGAGCCAATGTTTTCGCTCCGAGTCCTGTGGCCCTGAGCGGGCAGCTGACTGCAAAAAATCCGAACATCGAAGGATAAGTCCCAGGCAGGAGCTGCCCCCACCTCATACTTGTGCTGCCCTGACAGTCCCAGGGGAGCGCTACAAACTTACATCAGGAACCTGGACTGGTGAGTTTTCTTTCCCAGGTAAAAGAGCCAATGTTTGCGCTCCGAGTCCTGTGGCCCTGAGCCGGCAGCTGACTGCAAAAAATTGGAACATCGAAGGATAAGTCCCAGACAGGAGCTGCCCCCACCTCATACTTGTGCTGCCCTGAGAGTCCAAAAAGAGCTCTACAAACTGACATCAGGAACCTGGACTGGTGAGTTTTCTTTCCCAGGGAAAAGAGCCAATGTTTGCGCTCCGACTCCTGAGGCCCTGAGCGGGCAGCTGACCGCACAAATTCCGAACATCGAAGGATAAGTCCCAGAAAGGAGCTGCCGCCACCTCATACTTGTGCTGCCCTGACAGTCCCAGGGGAGCCTTACAAACTGACATCAGGAACCTGGACTGGTGAGTTTTCTTTCCCAGGGAAAAGAGCCGAAGTTTGCGCTCCAAGTCCTGTGGCCCTGAGCCGGCAGCTGACCGCACAAATTCCGAACATCGAAGGATAAGTCCCAGAAAGGAGCTGCCCCCACCTCATACTTGTGCTGCCCTGACAGTCCCAGGGGAGCCCTACAAACTGACATCAGGAACCTGTACTGGTGAGTTTTTTTTCCCAGGGAAAAGAGCCAATGTTTGCGCTCCGAGTCCTGTGGCCCTGAGCCGGCAGCTGACCGCAAAAAATCCGAACATCGAAGGATAAGTCCCAGACAGGAGCTGCCCCCACCTCATACTTGTGCTGCCCTGAGAGTCCAAAAAGAGCTCTACAAACTGACATCAGGAGCCTGGACTGGTGAGATTTCTTTCTCAGGGAAAAGAGCCGATGTTTGCGCTCCGAGTCCTGTGGTCCGGAGCGGGCAGCTGAGTGCAAAAAATCCGAACATCGAAGGATAAGTCCCAGACAGGATCTGCCCCCACCTCATACTTGTGCTGCCCTGACAGTCCCAGGGGAGCCCTACAAACTGACATCAGGAACCTGGACTGGTGAGTTTTCTTTCCCAGGGAAAAGAGCCAATGTTTTCGCTCCGAGTCCTGTGGCCCTGAGCCGGCAGCTGACTGCAAAAAATCCGAACATCGAAGGATAAGTCCCAGACAGAAGCTGCCTCCACCTCATACTTGTGCTACCCTGACAGTCCCAGGGGAGCCCTACAAACTGACATCAGGAACCTGTACTGGTGAGTTTTTTTTCCCAGGGAAAAGAGCCAATGTTTGCGCTCCGAGTCCTGTGGCCCTGAGCCGGCAGCTGACCGCAAAAAATCCGAACATCGAAGGATAAGTCCCAGACAGGAGCTGCCCCCACCTCATACTTGTGCTGCCCTGACAGTCCCAGGGGAGCCCTACAAACTGACATCAGGAACCTGGACTGGTGAGTTTTCTTTCCCAGGGAAAAGAGCTGATGTTTGCGCTCCGAGTCCTGTGGCCCCGAGCGGGCAGCTGACTGCAAAAAATTGGAACATCGAAGGATAAGTCCCAGACAGGAGCTGCCCCCACCTCATACTTGTGCTGCCCTGAGAGTCCAAAAAGAGCTCTACAAACTGACATCAGGAACCTGGATGGTGAGTTTTCTTTCCCAGGGAAAAGAGCCAATGTTTGCGCTCCGACTCCTGTGGCCGTCAGCATGCAGCTGACTGCAAAAAATCCGAACATCGAAGGATAAGTCCCAGAAAGGAGATGCCCCCACCTCATACTTGTGCTGCCCTGAGAGTCCAAAAAGAGCTCTACAAACTGACATCAGGAACCTGGACTGGTGAGTTTTCTTTCCCAGGGAAAAGAGCCGATGTTTGCGCTCCGAGTCCTGTGGCCCTGAGCGGGCAGCTGACTGCAAAAAATCCGAACATCGAAGGATAAGTCCCAGACAGGAGCTGCCCCCTCCTCATACTTGTGCTGCCCTGACAGTCCCAGGGGAGCCCTACAAACTGACATCTGGAACCTGGACTGGTGAGTTTTCTTTCCCAGGGAAAAGAGCCGATGTTTGCGCCCCGAATCCTGTGGCCGTGAGCCGGCAGCTGACCGCACAAATTCTGAACATCGAAGGATAAGTCCCAGAAAGGTGCTGCCCCCACCTCCTACTTGTGCTGCCATGACAATTTTAGGGGAGCCCTACAAACTGACATCAGGAACCTGGACTGGTGAGTTTTCTTTCCCAGGTAAAAGAGCCAATGTTTGCGCTCCGAGTCCTGTGGCCCTGAGCCGGCAGCTGACTGCAAAAAATTGGAACATCGAAGGATAAGTCCCAGACAGGAGCTGCCCCCACCTCATACTTGTGCTGCCCTGAGAGTCCAAAAAGAGCTCTACAAACTGACATCAGGAACCTGGACTGGTGAGTTTTCTTTCCCAGGGAAAAGAGCCAATGTTTGCGCTCCGACTCCTGTGGCCCTGAGCGGGCAGCTGACCGCACAAATTCCGAACATCGAAGGATAAGTCCCAGAAAGGAGCTGCCGCCACCTCATACTTGTGCTGCCCTGACAGTCCCAGGGGAGCCTTACAAACTGACATCAGGAACCTGGACTGGTGAGTTTTCTTTCCCAGGGAAAAGAGCCGAAGTTTGCGCTCCGAGTCCTGTGGCCCTGAGCCGGCAGCTGACCGCACAAATTCCAAACATCGAAGGATAAGTCCCAGAAAGGAGCTGCCCCCACCTCATACTTGTGCTGCCCTGACAGTCCCAGGGGAGCCCTACAAACTGACATCAGGAACCTGGACTGGTGAGTTTTCTTTCCCAGGGAAAAGAGCCGATGTTTGCGCTCCGAGTCCTGTGGCCCTGAGCGGGCTGCTGACTGCAAAAAATCCGAACATCGAAGGATAAGTCCCAGAAAGGAGCTGCCCCCACCTCATACTTGTGCTGCCCTGAGAGTCCAAAAAGAGCTCTACAAACTGACATCAGGAACCTGGACTGGTGAGTTTTCTTTCCCAGGGAAAAGAGCCGATGTTTGCGCTCCGACTCCTGTGGCCCTGAGCGGGCAGCTGACTGCAAAAAATCCGAACATCGAAGGATAAGTCCCAGAAAGGAGATGCCCCCACCTCACACTTGTGCTGCCCTGACAGTCCCAGGGGAGCCCTACAAACTGACATCAGGAACCTGGACTGGTGAGTTTTCTTTCCAGGGGAAAAGAGCCGATGTTTGCGCCCCGAGTCCTGTGGCCGTGAGCCGGCAGCTGACCGCACAAATTCTGAACATCGAAGGATAAGTCCCAGAAAGGAGCTGCCCCCACCTCATACTTGTGCTGCCATGACAATCTCAGGGGAGCCCTACAAACTGACATCAGGAACCTGGACTGGTGAGTTTTCTTTCCCAGGGAAAAGAGCCGATGTTTGCGCTCCGAGTCCTGTGGCCCTGAGTGGGCAGCTGACCGCACAAATTCCGAACATCGAAGGATAAGTCCCAGAAAGGAGCTGCCCCCACCTCATACTTGTGCTTCCCTGAGAGTTCAAAAAGAGCTCTACAAACTGACATCAGGAACCTGGACTGGTGAGTTTTCTTTCCCAGGGAAAAGAGCCAATGTTTGCGCTCCGACTCCTGTGGCCCTGAGCGGGCAGCTGACTGCAAAAAATCCGAACATCGAAGGATAAGTCCCAGGCAGGAGCTGCCCCCACCTCATACTTGTGCTGCCCTGACAGTCCCAGGGGAGCCCTACAAACTGACATCAGGAACCTGGACTGGTGAGTTTTCTTTCCCAGGGAAAAGAGCCAATGTTTGCGCTCCGAGTCCTGTGGCCCTGAGCGGGCAGCTGACTGCAAAAAATCCGAACATCGAAGGATAAGTCCCAGACAGGAGCTGCCTCCACCTCATACTTGTGCTGCCCTGAGAGTCCAAAAAGAGCTCTACAAACTGACATCAGGAGCCTGGACTGGTGAGATTTCTTTATCAGGGAAAAGAGCCGATGTTTGCGCTCCGAGTCCTGTGGTCCGGAGCGGGCAGCTGAGTGCAAAAAATCCGAACATCGAAGGATAAGTCCCAGACAGGATCTGCCCCCACCTCATACTTGTGCTGCCCTGACAGTCCCAGGGGAGCCCTACAAACTGACATCAGGAACCTGGACTGGTGAGTTTTCTTTCCCAGGGAAAAGAGCCAATGTTTTCGCTCCGAGTCCTGTGGCCCTGAGCCGGCAGCTGACTGCAAAAAATCCGAACATCGAAGGATAAGTCCCAGACAGAAGCTGCCTCCACCTCATACTTGTGCTACCCTGACAGTCCCAGGGGAGCCCTACAAACTGACATCAGGAACCTGGACTGGTGAGTTTTCTTTCCCAGGGAAAAGAGCTGATGTTTGCGCTCCGAGTCCTGTGGCCCCGAGCGGGCAGCTGACTGCAAAAAATTGGAACATCGAAGGATAAGTCCCAGACAGGAGCTGCCCCCACCTCATACTTGTGCTGCCCTGAGAGTCCAAAAAGAGCTCTACAAACTGACATCAGGAACCTGGATGGTGAGTTTTCTTTCCCAGGGAAAAGAGCCAATGTTTGCGCTCCGACTCCTGTGGCCGTGAGCATGCAGCTGACTGCAAAAAATCCGAACATCAAAGGATAAGTCCCAGAAAGGAGATGCCCCCACCTCATACTTGTGCTGCCCTGAGAGTCCAAAAAGAGCTCTACAAACTGACATCAGGAACCTGGACTGGTGAGTTTTCTTTCCCAGGGAAAAGAGCCGATGTTTGCGCTCCGAGTCCTGTGGCCCTGAGCGGGCAGCTGACTGCAAAAAATCCGAACATCGAAGGATAAGTCCCAGACAGGAGCTGCCCCCTCCTCATACTTGTGCTGCCCTGACAGTCCCAGGGGAGCCCTACAAACTGACATCTGGAACCTGGACTGGTGAGTTTTCTTTCCCAGGGAAAAGAGCCGATGTTTGCGCCCCGAGTCCTGTGGCCGTGAGCCGGATGCTGACCGCACAAATTCTGAACATCGAAGGATAAGTCCCAGAAAGGTGCTGCCCCCACCTCATACTTGTGCTGCCATGACAATTTTAGGGGAGCCCTACAAACTGACATCAGGAACCTGGACTGGTGAGTTTTCTTTCCCAGGGAAAAGAGCCGATGTTTGCGCTCCAAGTCCTGTGGCCCTCAGCGGGCAGCTGACCGCACAAATTCCGAACATCGAAGGATAAGTCCCAGAAAGGAGCTGCCCCCACCTCATACTTGTGCTGCCCTGAGAGTCCAAAAAGAGCTCTACAAACTGACATCAGGAACCTGGACTGGTGAGTTTTCTTTTCCAGGGAAAAGAGCCGATGTTTGCGCTCCGCGTCCTGTGGCCGTGAGCATGCAGCTGACTGCAAAAAATCAGAACATCGAAGGATAAATCCCAGACAGGAGCTGCCTCCACCTCATACTTGTGCTGCCCTTAGAGTCCAAAAAGAGCTCTACAAACTGACATCAGGAGCCTTGCCTGGTGAGATTTCTTTCTCAGGGAAAAGAGCCGATGTTTGCGCTCCGAGTCCTGTGGTCCGGAGCGGGAAGCTGAGTGCAAAAAATCCGAACATCGAAGGATAAGTCCCTAACAGGATCTGCCCCCACCTCATACTTGTGCTGCCCTGACAGTCCCAGGGGAGCCCTACAAACTGACATCAGGAACCTGGACTGGTGAGTTTTCTTTCCCAGGGAAAAGAGCCGATGTTTGCGCTCCGACTCCTGTGACCCTGAGCCGGCAGCTGACTGCAAAAAATCCGAACATCGAAGGATAAGTCCCAGACAGGAGCTGCCCCCACCTCATACTTGTGCTACCCTGAGAGTCCCAGGGGAGCCCTACAAACTGACATCAGGAACCTGGACTGGTGAGTTTTTTTTCCCAGGGAAAAGAGCCGATGTTTGCGCTCCGAGTCCTGTGGGCCTGAGCGGGCAGCTGAGTGCAAAATATCCAAACATCGAAGGATAAGTCCCAGACAGGAGCTGCCCCCACCTCATACTTGTGCTGCCCTGACAGTCCCAGGGGAGCCCTACAAACTGACATCAGGAACCTGGACTGGTGAGTTTTCTTTCCCAGGGAAAAAAGCCGATGTTTGCGCTCCGAGTCCTGTGGCCCTGAGCGGGCAGCTGACCGCACAAATTCCGAACATCGAAGGATAAGTCCCAGAAAGGAGCTGCCCCCACCTCATACTTGTGCTGCCCTGAGAGTCCAAAAAGAGCTCTACAAACTGACATCAGGAACCTGGACTGGTGAGTTTTCTTTCCCAGGGAAAAGAGCTGATGTTTGCGCTCCGACTCCTGTGGCCCTGAGCGGGCAGCTGAGTGCAAAAAATCCGAACATCGAAGGATACGTCCCAGACAGGAGCTGCCCCCTCCTCATATTTGTGCTGCCCTGACAGTCTCAGGGGAGCCCTACAAACTGACATCAGGAACCTGGACTGGTGAGTTTTCTTTCCCAGGTAAAAGAGCCAATGTTTGCGCTCCGAGTCCTGTGGCCCTGAGCCGGCAGCTGACTGCAAGAAATCCGAACATCGAAGGATAAGTCCCAGACAGGAGCTGCCTCCATCTCATACTTGTGCTGCCCTGAGAGTCCAAAAAGAACCCTACAAACTGACATCAGGAACCTGGACTGGTGAGTTTTCTTTCCCAGGGAAAAGAGCCGATGTTTGCGCTCCGACTCCTGTGGCCGTGAGCCGGCAGCTGACTGCAAAAAATCCGAACATCGAAGGATAAGTCCCAGACAGGAGCTGCCCCCACCTCATACTTGTGCTGCCCTGACAGTCCCAGGGGAGCCCTACAAACTGACATCAGGAACCTGGACTGGTGAGTTTTCTTTCCCAGGGAAAAGAGCCAATGTTTGCGCTCCGAATCCTGTGGCCCTGAGCCGGCAGCTGACCGCACAAATTCCGAACATCGAAGGATAAGTCCCAGAAAGGAGCTGCCCCCACCTCATACTTGTGCTGCCCTGAGAGTCCAAAAAGAGCTCTAGAAACGGACATCAGGAACCTGGACTGGTGAGTTTTCTTTCCCAGGGAAAAGAGCCGATGTTTGCGCTCCGAGTCCTGTGGCCCTGAGCGGGCAGCTGACCGCACAAATTCCGAACATCGAAGGATAAGTCCCAGACAGGAGCTGCCTCCATCTCATACTTGTGCTGCCCTGAGAGTTCAAAAAGAGCTCTACAAACTGACATCAGGAACCTGGACTGGTGAGTTTTCTTTCCCAGGGAAAAGAGCCAATGTTTTCGCTCCGAGTCCTGTGGCCCTGAGCGGGCAGCTGACTGCAAAAAATCCGAACATCGAAGGATAAGTCCCAGGCAGGAGCTGCCCCCACCTCATACTTGTGCTGCCCTGACAGTCCCAGGGGAGCGCTACAAACTTACATCAGGAACCTGGACTGGTGAGTTTTCTTTCCCAGGTAAAAGAGCCAATGTTTGCGCTCCGAGTCCTGTGGCCCTGAGCCGGCAGCTGACTGCAAAAAATTGGAACATCGAAGGATAAGTCCCAGACAGGAGCTGCCCCCACCTCATACTTGTGCTGCCCTGAGAGTCCAAAAAGAGCTCTACAAACTGACATCAGGAACCTGGACTGGTGAGTTTTCTTTCCCAGGGAAAAGAGCCAATATTTGCGCTCCGACTCCTGTGGCCCTGAGCGGGCAGCTGACCGCACAAATTCCGAACATCGAAGGATAAGTCCCAGAAAGGAGCTGCCGCCACCTCATACTTGTGCTGCCCTGACAGTCCCAGGGGAGCCTTACAAACTGACATCAGGAACCTGGACTGGTGAGTTTTCTTTCCCAGGGAAAAGAGCCGAAGTTTGCGCTCCGAGTCCTGTGGCCCTGAGCCGGCAGCTGACCGCACAAATTCCGAACATCGAAGGATAAGTCCCAGAAAGGAGCTGCCCCCACCTCATACTTGTGCTGCCCTGACAGTCCCAGGGGAGCCCTACAAACTGACATCAGGAACCTGTACTGGTGAGTTTTTTTTCCCAGGGAAAAGAGCCAATGTTTGCGCTCCGAGTCCTGTGGCCCTGAGCCGGCAGCTGACCGCAAAAAATCCGAACATCGAAGGATAAGTCCCAGACAGGAGCTGCCCCCACCTCATACTTGTGCTGCCCTGAGAGTCCAAAAAGAGCTCTACAAACTGACATCAGGAACCTGGACTGGTGAGTTTTCTTTCCCAGGGAAAAGAGCCGATGTTTGCGCTCCGAGTCCTGTGGCCCTGAGCGGGCAGCTGACTGCAAAAAATTGGAACATCGAAGGATAAGTCCCAGACAGGAGCTGCCCCCGCCACATACCTGTGCTGCCCTGAGAGTCCAAAAAGAGCTCTACAAACTGACATCAGGAACCTGGATGGTGAGTTTTCTTTCCCAGGGAAAAGAGCCAATGTTTGCGCTCCGACTCCTGTGGCCGTGAGCATGCAGCTGACTGCAAAAAATCCGAACATCGAAGGATAAGTCCCAGAAAGGAGATGCCCCCACCTCACACTTGTGCTGCCCTGACAGTCCCAGGGGAGCCCTACAAACTGACATCAGGAACCTGGACTGGTGAGTTTTCTTTCCAGGGGAAAAGAGCCGATGTTTGCGCCCCGAGTCCTGTGGCCGTGAGCCGGCAGCTGACCGCACAAATTCTGAACATCGAAGGATAAGTCCCAGAAAGGTGCTGCCCCCACCTCATACTTGTGCTGCCATGACAATCTCAGGGGAGCCCTACAAACTGACATCAGGAACCTGGACTGGTGAGTTTTCTTTCCCAGGGAAAAGAGCCGATGTTTGCGCTCCGAGTCCTGTGGCCCTGAGTGGGCAGCTGACCGCACAAATTCCGAACATCGAAGGATAAGTCCCAGAAAGGAGCTGCCCCCACCTCATACTTGTGCTTCCCTGAGAGTTCAAAAAGAGCTCTACAAACTGACATCAGGAACCTGGACTGGTGAGTTTTCTTTCCCAGGGAAAAGAGCCGATGTTTTCGCTCCGAGTCCTGTGGCCCTGAGCGGGCAGCTGACTGCAAAAAATCCGAACATCGAAGGATAAGTCCCAGGCAGGAGCTGCCCCCACCTCATACTTGTGCTGCCCTGACAGTCCCAGGGGAGCCCTACAAACTGACATCAGGAACCTGGACTGGTGAGTTTTCTTTCCCAGGTAAAAGAGCCAATGTTTGCGCTCCGAGTCCTGTGGCCTTGAGCGGGCAGCTGACTGCAAAAAATCCGAACATCGAAGGATAAGTCCCAGACAGGAGCTGCCTCCACCTCATACTTGTGCTGCCCTGAGAGTCCAAAAAGAGCTCTACAAACTGACATCAGGAACCTGGACTGGTGAGTTTTCTTTCCCAGGGAAAAGAGCCAATGTTTGCGCTCCGACTCCTGTGGCCCTGAGCGGGCAGCTGACCGCACAAATTCCGAACATCGAAGGATAAGTCCCAGAAAGGAGCTGCCGCCACCTCATACTTGTGCTGCCCTGACAGTCCCAGGGGAGCCTTACAAACTGACATCAGGAACCTGGACTGGTGAGTTTTCTTTCCCAGGGAAAAGAGCCGAAGTTTGCGCTCCGAGTCCTGTGGCCCTGAGCCGGCAGCTGACCGCACAAATTCCGAACATCGAAGGATAAGTCCCAGAAAGGAGCTGCCCCCACCTCATACTTGTGCTGCCCTGACAGTCCCAGGGGAGCCCTACAAACTGACATCAGGAACCTGTACTGGTGAGTTTTTTTTCCCAGGGAAAAGAGCCAATGTTTGCGCTCCGAGTCCTGTGGCCCTGAGCCGGCAGCTGACCGCAAAAAATCCGAACATCGAAGGATAAGTCCCAGACAGGAGCTGCCCCCACCTCATACTTGTGCTGCCCTGAGAGTCCAAAAAGAGCTCTACAAACTGACATCAGGAACCTGGACTGGTGAGTTTTCTTTCCCAGGGAAAAGAGCCGATGTTTGCGCTCCGAGTCCTGTGGCCCTGAGCGGGCAGCTGACTGCAAAAAATTGGAACATCGAAGGATAAGTCCCAGACAGGAGCTGCCCCCGCCACATACCTGTGCTGCCCTGAGAGTCCAAAAAGAGCTCTACAAACTGACATCAGGAACCTGGATGGTGAGTTTTCTTTCCCAGGGAAAAGAGCCAATGTTTGCGCTCCGACTCCTGTGGCCGTGAGCATGCAGCTGACTGCAAAAAATCCGAACATCGAAGGATAAGTCCCAGAAAGGAGATGCCCCCACCTCACACTTGTGCTGCCCTGACAGTCCCAGGGGAGCCCTACAAACTGACATCAGGAACCTGGACTGGTGAGTTTTCTTTCCAGGGGAAAAGAGCCGATGTTTGCGCCCCGAGTCCTGTGGCCGTGAGCCGGCAGCTGACCGCACAAATTCTGAACATCGAAGGATAAGTCCCAGAAAGGTGCTGCCCCCACCTCATACTTGTGCTGCCATGACAATCTCAGGGGAGCCCTACAAACTGACATCAGGAACCTGGACTGGTGAGTTTTCTTTCCCAGGGAAAAGAGCCGATGTTTGCGCTCCGAGTCCTGTGGCCCTGAGTGGGCAGCTGACCGCACAAATTCCGAACATCGAAGGATAAGTCCCAGAAAGGAGCTGCCCCCACCTCATACTTGTGCTTCCCTGAGAGTTCAAAAAGAGCTCTACAAACTGACATCAGGAACCTGGACTGGTGAGTTTTCTTTCCCAGGGAAAAGAGCCGATGTTTTCGCTCCGAGTCCTGTGGCCCTGAGCGGGCAGCTGACTGCAAAAAATCCGAACATCGAAGGATAAGTCCCAGGCAGGAGCTGCCCCCACCTCATACTTGTGCTGCCCTGACAGTCCCAGGGGAGCCCTACAAACTGACATCAGGAACCTGGACTGGTGAGTTTTCTTTCCCAGGTAAAAGAGCCAATGTTTGCGCTCCGAGTCCTGTGGCCTTGAGCGGGCAGCTGACTGCAAAAAATCCGAATATCGAAGGATAAGTCCCAGACAGGAGCTGCCTCCACCTCATACTTGTGCTGCCCTGAGAGTCCAAAAAGAGCTCTACAAACTGACATCAGGAGCCTGGACTGGTGAGTTTTCTTTCCCAGGGAAAAGAGCCAATGTTTGCGCTCCGAGTCCTGTGGCCCTGAGCCGGCAGCTGACTGCAAAAAATCCGAACATCGAAGGATAAGTCCCAGACAGAAGCTGCCTCCACCTCATACTTGTGCTACCCTGACAGTCCCAGGGGAGCCCTACAAACTGACATCAGGAACCTGTACTGGTGAGTTTTTTTTCCCAGGGAAAAGAGCCAATGTTTGCGCTCCGAGTCCTGTGGCCCTGAGCCGGCAGCTGACCGCAAAAAATCCGAACATCGAAGGATAAGTCCCAGACAGGAGCTGCCCCCACCTCATACTTGTGCTGCCCTGACAGTCCCAGGGGAGCCCTACAAACTGACATCAGGAACCTGGACTGGTGAGTTTTCTTTCCCAGGGAAAAGAGCTGATGTTTGCGCTCCGAGTCCTGTGGCCCCGAGCGGGCAGCTGACTGCAAAAAATTGGAACATCGAAGGATAAGTCCCAGACAGGAGCTGCCCCCACCTCATACTTGTGCTGCCCTGAGAGTCCAAAAAGAGCTCTACAAACTGACATCAGGAACCTGGACTGGTGAGTTTTCTTTCCCAGGGAAAAGAGCCAATGTTTGCGCTCCGACTCCTGTGGCCGTGAGCATGCAGCTGACTGCAAAAAATCCGAACATCGAAGGATAAGTCCCAGAAAGGAGATGCCCCCACCTCATACTTGTGCTGCCCTGAGAGTCCAAAAAGAGCTCTACAAACTGACATCAGGAACCTGGACTGGTGAGTTTTCTTTCCCAGGGAAAAGAGCCGATGTTTGCGCTCCGAGTCCTGTGGCCCTGAGCGGGCAGCTGACTGCAAAAAATCCGAACATCGAAGGATAAGTCCCAGACAGGAGCTGCCCCCTCCTCATACTTGTGCTGCCCTGACAGTCCCAGGGGAGCCCTACAAACTGACATCTGGAACCTGGACTGGTGAGTTTTCTTTCCCAGGGAAAAGAGCCGATGTTTGCGCCCCGAGTCCTGTGGCCGTGAGCCGGCAGCTGACCGCACAAATTCTGAACATCGAAGGATAAGTCCCAGAAAGGTGCTGCCCCCACCTCCTACTTGTGCTGCCATGACAATTTTAGGGGAGCCCTACAAACTGACATCAGGAACCTGGACTGGTGAGTTTTCTTTCCCAGGTAAAAGAGCCAATGTTTGCGCTCCGAGTCCTGTGGTCCTGAGCCGGCAGCTGACTGCAAAAAATTGGAACATCGAAGGATAAGTCCCAGACAGGAGCTGCCCCCACCTCATACTTGTGCTGCCCTGAGAGTCCAAAAAGAGCTCTAGAAACTGACATCAGGAACCTGGACTGGTGAGTTTTCTTTCCCAGGGAAAAGAGCCAATGTTTGCGCTCCGACTCCTGTGGCCCTGAGCGGGCAGCTGACCGCACAAATTCCGAACATCGAAGGATAAGTCCCAGAAAGGAGCTGCCGCCACCTCATACTTGTGCTGCCCTGACAGTCCCAGGGGAGCCTTACAAACTGACATCAGGAACCTGGACTGGTGAGTTTTCTTTCCCAGGGAAAAGAGCCGAAGTTTGCGCTCCGAGTCCTGTGGCCCTGAGCCGGCAGCTGACCGCACAAATTCCGAACATCGAAGGATAAGTCCCAGAAAGGAGCTGCCCCCACCTCATACTTGTGCTGCCCTGACAGTCCCAGGGGAGCCCTACAAACTGACATCAGGAACCTGGACTGGTGAGTTTTCTTTCCCAGGGAAAAGAGCCGATGTTTGTGCTCCGAGTCCTGTGGCCCTGAGCGGGCAGCTGACTGCAAAAAATCCGAACATCGAAGGATAAGTCCCAGAAAGGAGCTGCCCCCACCTCATACTTGTGCTGCCCTGAGAGTCCAAAAAGAGCTCTACAAACTGACATCAGGAACCTGGACTGGTGAGTTTTCTTTCCCAGGGAAAAGAGCCGATGTTTGCGCTCCGAGTCCTGTGGCCCTGAGCGGGCAGCTGACTGCAAAAAATTGGAACATCGAAGGATAAGTCCCAGACAGGAGCTGCCCCCACCTCATACTTGTGCTGCCCTGAGAGTCCAAAAAGAGCTCTACAAACTGACATCAGGAACCTGGATGGTGAGTTTTCTTTCCCAGGGAAAAGAGCCGATGTTTTCGCTCCGAGTCCTGTGGTCCTGAGCCGGCAGCTGACTGCAAAAAATCGAACATCGAAGGATAAGTCCCAGGCAGGAGCTGCCCCCACCTCATACTTGTGCTGCCCTGACAGTCCCAGGGGAGCCCTACAAACTGACATCAGGAACCTGGACTGGTGAGTTTTCTTTCCCAGGGAAAAGAGCCAATGTTTGCGCTCCGAGTCCTGTGGCCTTGAGCGGGCAGCTGACTGCAAAAAATCCGAACATCGAAGGATAAGTCCCAGACAGGAGCTGCCTCCACCTCATACTTGTGCTGCCCTGAGAGTCCAAAAAGAGCTCTACAAACTGACATCAGGAGCCTGGACTGGTGAGATTTCTTTCTCAGGGAAAAGAGCCGATGTTTGCGCTCCGAGTCCTGTGGTCCGGAGCGGGCAGCTGAGTGCAAAAAATCCGAACATCGAAGGATAAGTCCCAGACAGGATCTGCCCCCACCTCATACTTGTGCTGCCCTGACAGTCCCAGGGGAGCCCTACAAACTGACATCAGGAACCTGGACTGGTGAGTTTTCTTTCCCAGGGAAAAGAGCCGATGTTTGCGCTCCGAGTCCTGTGGCCCTGAGCGGGCAGCTGACCGCACAAATTCCGAACATCGAAGGATAAGTCCCAGACAGGAGCTGCCTCCATCTCATACTTGTGCTGCCCTGAGAGTTCAAAAAGAGCGCTACAAACTGACATCAGGAACCTGGACTGGTGAGTTTTCTTTCCCAGGGAAAAGAGCCGATGTTTTCGCTCCGAGTCCTGTGGCCCTGAGCGGGCAGCTGACTGCAAAAAATCCGAACATCGAAGGATAAGTCCCAGGCAGGAGCTGCCCCAACCTCATACTTGTGCTGCCCTGACAGTCCCAGGGGAGCCCTACAAACTGACATCAGGAACCTGGACTGGTGAGTTTTCTTTCCCAGGTAAAAGAGCCAATGTTTGCGCTCCGAGTCCTGTGGCCCTGAGCCGGCAGCTGACTGCAAAAAATTGGAACATCGAAGGATAAGTCCCAGACAGGAGCTGCCCCCACCTCATACTTGTGCTGCCCTGAGAGTCCAAAAAGAGCTCTACAAACTGACATCAGGAACCTGGACTGGTGAGTTTTCTTTCCCAGGGAAAAGAGCCAATGTTTGCGCTCCGACTCCTGTGGCCCTGAGCGGGCAGCTGACCGCACAAATTCCGAACATCGAAGGATAAGTCCCAGAAAGGAGCTGCCGCCACCTCATACTTGTGCTGCCCTGACAGTCCCAGGGGAGCCTTACAAACTGACATCAGGAACCTGGACTGGTGAGTTTTCTTTCCCAGGGAAAAGAGCCGAAGTTTGCGCTCCGAGTCCTGTGGCCCTGAGCCGGCAGCTGACCGCACAAATTCCGAACATCGAAGGATAAGTCCCAGAAAGGAGCTGCCCCCACCTCATACTTGTGCTGCCCTGACAGTCCCAGGGGAGCCCTACAAACTGACATCAGGAACCTGGACTGGTGAGTTTTCTTTCCTAGGGAAAAGAGCCGATGTTTGCGCTCCGAGTCCTGTGGCCCTGAGCGGGCAGCTGACTGCAAAAAATCCGAACATCAAAGGATAAGTCCCAGAAAGGAGATGCCCCCACCTCATACTTGTGCTGCCCTGAGAGTCCAAAAAGAGCTCTAAAAACTGACATCAGGAACCTGGACTGGTGAGTTTTCTTTCCCAGGGAAAAGAGCCGATGTTTGCGCTCCGACTCCTGTGGCCCTGAGCGGGCAGCTGACTGCAAAAAATCCGAACATCGAAGGATAAGTCCCAGAAAGGAGATGCCCCCACCTCACACTTGTGCTGCCCTGACAGTCCCAGGGGAGCCCTACAAACTGACATCAGGAACCTGGACTGGTGAGTTTTCTTTCCAGGGGAAAAGAGCCGATGTTTGCGCCCCGAGTCCTGTGGCCGTGAGCCGGCAGCTGACCGCAAAAAATCCGAACATCGAAGGATAAGTCCCAGAAAGGTGCTGCCCCCACCTCATACTTGTGCTGCCATGACAATCTCAGGGGAGCCCTACAAACTGACATCAGGAACCTGGACTGGTGAGTTTTCTTTCCCAGGGAAAAAAGCCGATGTTTGCGCTCCGAGTCCTGTGGCCCTGAGTGGGCAGCTGACCGCACAAATTCCGAACATCGAAGGATAAGTCCCAGAAAGGAGCTGCCCCCACCTCATACTTGTGCTTCCCTGAGAGTTCAATTAAGAGCTCTACAAACTGACATCAGGAACCTGGACTGGTGAGTTTTCTTTCCCAGGGAAAAGAGCCGATGTTTTCGCTCCGAGTCCTGTGGCCCTGAGCGGGTAGCTGACTGCAAAAAATCCGAACATCAAAGGATAAGTCCCAGGCAGGAGCTGCCCCCACCTCATACTTGTGCTGCCCTGACAGTCCCAGGGGAGCCCTACAAACTGACATCAGGAACCTGGACTGGTGAGTTTTCTTTCCCAGGGAAAAGAGCCAATGTTTGCGCTCCGAGTCCTGTGGCCTTGAGCGGGCAGCTGACTGCAAAAAATCCGAACATCGAAGGATAAGTCCCAGACAGGAGCTGCCTCCACCTCATACTTGTGCTGCCCTGAGAGTCCAAAATGAGCTCTACAAACTGACATCAAGAGCCTGGACTGGTGAGATTTCTTTCTCAGGGAAAAGAGCCGATGTTTGCGCTCCGAGTCCTGTGGTCCGGAGCGGGCAGCTGAGTGCAAAAAATCCGAACATCGAAGGATAAGTCCCAGACAGGATCTGCCCCCACCTCATACTTGTGCTGCCCTGACAGTCCCAGGGGAGCCCTACAAACTGACATCAGGAACCTGGACTGGTGAGTTTTCTTTCCCAGGGAAAAGAGCCAATGTTTTCGCTCCGAGTCCTGTGGCCCTGAGCCGGCAGCTGACTGCAAAAAATCCGAACATCGAAGGATAAGTCCCAGACAGAAGCTGCCTCCACCTCATACTTGTGCTACCCTGACAGTCCCAGGGGAGCCCTACAAACTGACATCAGGAACCTGTACTGGTGAGTTTTTTTTCCCAGGGAAAAGAGCCAATGTTTGCGCTCCGAGTCCTGTGGCCCTGAGCCGGCAGCTGACCGCAAAAAATCCGAACATCGAAGGATAAGTCCCAGACAGGAGCTGCCCCCACCTCATACTTGTGCTGCCCTGACAGTCCCAGGGGAGCCCTACAAACTGACATCAGGAACCTGGACTGGTGAGTTTTCTTTCCCAGGGAAAAGAGCTGATGTTTGCGCTCCGAGTCCTGTGGCCCCGAGCGGGCAGCTGACTGCAAAAAATTGGAACATCGAAGGATAAGTCCCAGACAGGAGCTGCCCCCACCTCATACTTGTGCTGCCCTGAGAGTCCAAAAAGAGCTCTACAAACTGACATCAGGAACCTGGATGGTGAGTTTTCTTTCCCAGGGAAAAGAGCCGATGTTTGCGCTCCGACTCCTGTGGCCGTGAGCATGCAGCTGACTGCAAAAAATCCGAACATCGAAGGATAAGTCCCAGAAAGGAGATGCCCCCACCTCACACTTGTGCTGCCCTGACAGTCCCAGGGGAGCCCTACAAACTGACATCAGGAACCTGGACTGGTGAGTTTTCTTTCCAGGGGAAAAGAGCCGATGTTTGCGCCCCGAGTCCTTTGGCCGTGAGCCGGCAGCTGACCGCACAAATTCTGAACATCGAAGGATAAGTCCCAGAAAGGTGCTGCCCCCACCTCATACTTGTGCTGCCATGACAATCTCAGGGGAGCCCTACAAACTGACATCAGGAACCTGGACTGGTGAGTTTTCTTTCCCAGGGAAAAGAGCCGATGTTTGCGCTCCGAGTCCTGTGGCCCTGAGTGGGCAGCTGACCGCACAAATTCCGAACATCGAAGGATAAGTCCCAGAAAGGAGCTGCCCCCACCTCATACTTGTGCTTCCCTGAGAGTTCAAAAAGAGCTCTACAAACTGACATCAGGAACCTGGACTGGTGAGTTTTCTTTCCCAGGGAAAAGAGCCGATGTTTTCGCTCCGAGTCCTGTGGCCCTGAGCGGGCAGCTGACTGCAAAAAATCCGAACATCGAAGGATAAGTCCCAGGCAGGAGCTGCCCCCACCTCATACTTGTGCTGCCCTGACAGTCCCAGGGGAGCCCTACAAACTGACATCAGGAACCTGGACTGGTGAGTTTTCTTTCCCAGGGAAAAGAGCCAATGTTTGCGCTCCGAGTCCTGTGGCCCTGAGCGGGCAGCTGACTGCAAAAAATCCGAACATCGAAGGATAAGTCCCAGACAGGAGCTGCCTCCACCTCATACTTGTGCTGCCCTGAGAGTCCAAAAAGAGCTCTACAAACTGACATCAGGAGCCTGGACTGGTGAGATTTCTTTATCAGGGAAAAGAGCCGATGTTTGCGCTCCGAGTCCTGTGGTCCGGAGCGGGCAGCTGAGTGCAAAAAATCCGAACATCGAAGGATAAGTCCCAGACAGGATCTGCCCCCACCTCATACTTGTGCTGCCCTGACAGTCCCAGGGGAGCCCTACAAACTGACATCAGGAACCTGGACTGGTGAGTTTTCTTTCCCAGGGAAAAGAGCCAATGTTTTCGCTCCGAGTCCTGTGGCCCTGAGCCGGCAGCTGACTGCAAAAAATCCGAACATCGAAGGATAAGTCCCAGACAGAAGCTGCCTCCACCTCATACTTGTGCTACCCTGACAGTCCCAGGGGAGCCCTACAAACTGACATCAGGAACCTGGACTGGTGAGTTTTCTTTCCCAGGGAAAAGAGCTGATGTTTGCGCTCCGAGTCCTGTGGCCCCGAGCGGGCAGCTGACTGCAAAAAATTGGAACATCGAAGGATAAGTCCCAGACAGGAGCTGCCCCCACCTCATACTTGTGCTGCCCTGAGAGTCCAAAAAGAGCTCTACAAACTGACATCAGGAACCTGGATGGTGAGTTTTCTTTCCCAGGGAAAAGAGCCAATGTTTGCGCTCCGACTCCTGTGGCCGTGAGCATGCAGCTGACTGCAAAAAATCCGAACATCAAAGGATAAGTCCCAGAAAGGAGATGCCCCCACCTCATACTTGTGCTGCCCTGAGAGTCCAAAAAGAGCTCTACAAACTGACATCAGGAACCTGGACTGGTGAGTTTTCTTTCCCAGGGAAAAGAGCCGATGTTTGCGCTCCGAGTCCTGTGGCCCTGAGCGGGCAGCTGACTGCAAAAAATCCGAACATCGAAGGATAAGTCCCAGAAAGGAGCTGCCCCCACCTCATACTTGTGCTTCCCTGAGAGTTCAAAAAGAGCTCTACAAACTGACATCAGGAACCTGGACTGGTGAGTTTTCTTTCCCAGGGAAAAGAGCCGATGTTTTCGCTCCGAGTCCTGTGGCCCTGAGCGGGCAGCTGACTGCAAAAAATCCGAACATCGAAGGATAAGTCCCAGGCAGGAGCTGCCCCCACCTCATACTTGTGCTGCCCTGACAGTCCCAGGGGAGCCCTACAAACTGACATCAGGAACCTGGACTGGTGAGTTTTCTTTCCCAGGGAAAAGAGCCAATGTTTGCGCTCCGAGTCCTGTGGCCCTGAGCGGGCAGCTGACTGCAAAAAATCCGAACATCGAAGGATAAGTCCCAGACAGGAGCTGCCTCCACCTCATACTTGTGCTGCCCTGAGAGTCCAAAAAGAGCTCTACAAACTGACATCAGGAGCCTGGACTGGTGAGATTTCTTTATCAGGGAAAAGAGCCGATGTTTGCGCTCCGAGTCCTGTGGTCCGGAGCGGGCAGCTGAGTGCAAAAAATCCGAACATCGAAGGATAAGTCCCAGACAGGATCTGCCCCCACCTCATACTTGTGCTGCCCTGACAGTCCCAGGGGAGCCCTACAAACTGACATCAGGAACCTGGACTGGTGAGTTTTCTTTCCCAGGGAAAAGAGCCAATGTTTTCGCTCCGAGTCCTGTGGCCCTGAGCCGGCAGCTGACTGCAAAAAATCCGAACATCGAAGGATAAGTCCCAGACAGAAGCTGCCTCCACCTCATACTTGTGCTACCCTGACAGTCCCAGGGGAGCCCTACAAACTGACATCAGGAACCTGGACTGGTGAGTTTTCTTTCCCAGGGAAAAGAGCTGATGTTTGCGCTCCGAGTCCTGTGGCCCCGAGCGGGCAGCTGACTGCAAAAAATTGGAACATCGAAGGATAAGTCCCAGACAGGAGCTGCCCCCACCTCATACTTGTGCTGCCCTGAGAGTCCAAAAAGAGCTCTACAAACTGACATCAGGAACCTGGATGGTGAGTTTTCTTTCCCAGGGAAAAGAGCCAATGTTTGCGCTCCGACTCCTGTGGCCGTGAGCATGCAGCTGACTGCAAAAAATCCGAACATCAAAGGATAAGTCCCAGAAAGGAGATGCCCCCACCTCATACTTGTGCTGCCCTGAGAGTCCAAAAAGAGCTCTACAAACTGACATCAGGAACCTGGACTGGTGAGTTTTCTTTCCCAGGGAAAAGAGCCGATGTTTGCGCTCCGAGTCCTGTGGCCCTGAGCGGGCAGCTGACTGCAAAAAATCCGAACATCGAAGGATAAGTCCCAGACAGGAGCTGCCCCCTCCTCATACTTGTGCTGCCCTGACAGTCCCAGGGGAGCCCTACAAACTGACATCTGGAACCTGGACTGGTGAGTTTTCTTTCCCAGGGAAAAGAGCCGATGTTTGCGCCCCGAGTCCTGTGGCCGTGAGCCGGATGCTGACCGCACAAATTCTGAACATCGAAGGATAAGTCCCAGAAAGGTGCTGCCCCCACCTCATACTTGTGCTGCCATGACAATTTTAGGGGAGCCCTACAAACTGACATCAGGAACCTGGACTGGTGAGTTTTCTTTCCCAGGGAAAAGAGCCGATGTTTGCGCTCCGAGTCCTGTGGCCCTGAGCGGGCAGCTGACCGCACAAATTCCGAACATCGAAGGATAAGTCCCAGAAAGGAGCTGCCCCCACCTCATACTTGTGCTGCCCTGAGAGTCCAAAAAGAGCTCTACAAACTGACATCAGGAACCTGGATGGTGAGTATTCTTTCCCAGGGAAAAGAGCCGATGTTTGCGCTCCGAGTCCTGTGGCCCTGAGACGGCAGCTGAGTGCAAAAAATCCGAACATCGAAGGATAAGTCCCAGACAGGATCTGCCCCCACCTCATACTTGTGCTGCCCTGACAGTCCCAGGGGAGCCCTACAAACTGACATCAGGAACCTGGACTGGTGAGTTTTCTTTCCCAGGGAAAAGAGCCGATGTTTGCGCTCCGAGTCCTGTGGCCCTGAGCCGGCAGCTGACTGCAAAAAATCCGAACATCGAAGGATAAGTCCCAGACAGGATCTGCCCCCACCTCATACTTGTGCTACCCTGAGAGTCCCAGGGGAGCCCTACAAACTGACATCAGGAACCTGGACTGGTGAGTTTTCTTTCCCAGGGAAAAGAGCCGATGTTTGCGCTCCGAGTCCTGTGGCCCTGAGCGGGCAGCTGAGTGCAAAAAATCCAAACATCGAAGGATAAGTCCCAGACAGGAGCTGCCCCCACCTCATACTTGTGCTGCCCTGACAGTCCCAGGGGAGCCCTACAAACTGACATCAGGAACCTGGACTGGTGAGTTTTCTTTCCCAGGGAAAAAAGCCGATGTTTGCGCTCCGAGTCCTGTGGCCCTGAGCGGGCAGCTGACCGCACAAATTCCGAACATCGAAGGATAAGTCCCAGAAAGGAGCTGCCCCCACCTCATACTTGTGCTGCCCTGAGAGTCCAAAAAGAGCTCTACAAACTGACATCAGGAACCTGGACTGGTGAGTTTTCTTTCCCAGGGAAAAGAGCTGATGTTTGCGCTCCGAGTCCTGTGGCCCTGAGCGGGCAGCTGAGTGCAAAATATCCGAACATCGAAGGATACGTCCCAGACAGGAGCTGCCCCCTCCTCATATTTGTGCTGCCCTGACAGTCTCAGGGGAGCCCTACAAACTGACATCAGGAACCTGGACTGGTGAGTTTTCTTTCCCAGGTAAAAGAGCCAATGTTTGCGCTCCGAGTCCTGTGGCCCTGAGCCGGCAGCTGACTGCAAAAAATCCGAACATCGAAGGATAAGTCCCAGACAGGAGCTGCCTCCATCTCATACTTGTGCTGCCCTGAGAGTCCAAAAAGAACCCTACAAACTGACATCAGGAACCTGGACTGGTGAGTTTTCTTTCCCAGGGAAAAGATCCGATGTTTGCGCTCCGAGTCCTGTGGTCCTGAGCGGGCAGCTGAGTGCAGGAAATCCAAACATCGAAGGATAAGTCCACGACAGGAGCTGCCCCCACCTCATACTTGTTCTGCCCTGACAGTCCAAAAAGTGCCCTACAAACTGACATCAGGAACCTGGACTGGTGAGTTTTCTTTCCCAGGGAAAAGAGCCGATGTTTGCGCTCCGACTCCTGTGGCCGTGAGCCGGCAGCTGACTGCAAAAAATCCGAACATCGAAGGATAAGTCCCAGACAGGAGCTGCCCCCACCTCATACTTGTGCTGCCCTGACAGTCCCAGGGGAGCCCTACAAACTGACATCAGGAACCTGGACTGGTGAGTTTTCTTTCCCAGGGAAAAGAGCCAATGTTTGCGCTCTGAGTCCTGTGGCCCTGAGCCGGCAGCTGACTGCAAAAAATCCGAACATCGAAGGATAAGTCCCAGACAGGAGCTACCCCCACCTCATACTTGTGCTGCCCTGACAGTCCCAGGGGTGCCCTACAAACTGACATCATGAACCTGGACTGGTGAGTTTTCTTTCCCAGGGAAAAGAGCCGATGTTTGCGCTCCGACTCCTGTGGCCCTGAGCGGGCAGCTGACTGCAAAAAATCCGAACATTGAAGGATAAGTCCCAGACAGGAGCTGCCCCCTCCTCATACTTGTGCTGCCCTGAGAGTCCAAAAAGAGCTCTAGAAACGGACATCAGGAACCTGGACTGGTGAGTTTTCTTTCCCAGGGAAAAGAGCCGATGTTTGCGCTCCGAGTCCTGTGGCCCTGAGCGGGCAGCTGACAGCAAAAAATCCGAATATCGAAGGATAAGTCCCAGACAGGAGCTGCCTCCATCTCATACTTGTGCTGCCCTGAGAGTCGAAAAAGAGCCCTACAAACTGACATCAGGAACCTGGACTGGTGAGTTTTCTTTCCCAGGGAAAAGAGCCGATGTTTGCTCTCCGAGTCCTGTGGTCCTCAGCGGGCAGCGGACCGCACAAATTCCGAACATCGAAGGATAAGTCCCAGACAGGATCTGCCCCCACCTCATACTTGTGCTGCCCTGACAGTCCCAGGGGAGCCCTAAAACTGACATCAGGAACCTGGACTGGTGAGTTTTCTTTCCCAGGGAAAAGAGCCGATGTTTGCGCTCCGAGTCCTGTGGCCCTGAGCGGGCAGCTGACCGCACAAATTCCGAACATCGAAGGATAAGTCCCAGAAAGGAGCTGCCCCCACCTCATACTTGTGCTGCCCTGACAGTCCCAGGGGAGCCCTACAAACTGACATCAGGAACCTGGACTGGTGAGTTTTCTTTCCCAGGGAAAAGAGCCGATGTTTGCGCTCCGAGTCCTGTGGCCCTGAGCCGGCAGATGACTGCAAAAAATCCGAACATCGAAGGATAAGTCCCAGAGAGGAGCTGCCCCCACCTCATACTTGTGCTGCCCTGACAGTCCCAGGGGAGCTCTACAAACTGACATCAGGAACCTGGACTGGTGAGTTTTCTTTCCCAGGGAAAAGAGCCGATGTTTGCGCTCCGAGTCCTGTGGCCCTGAGCCGGCAGCTGACTGCAAAAAATCCGAACATCGAAGGATAAGTCCCAGACAGGATCTGCCCCCTCCTCATACTTGTGCTGCCCTGAGAGTCCCAGGGGAGCCCTCCAAACTGACATCAGGAACCTGGACTGGTGAGTTTTCTTTCCCAGGGAAAAGAGCCGATGTTTGCGCCCCGAGTCCTGTGTCCCTGAGCCGGCAGCTGACCGCACAAATTCCGAACATCGAAGGATAAGTCCCAGACAGGAGCTGCCCCCACCTCATACTTGTGCTGCCCTGAGAGTCCAAAAAGGGCCCTACAAACTGACATCAGGAACCTGGACTGGTGAGTTTTCTTTCCCAGGGAAAAGAGCCGATGTTTGCGCTCCGAGTCCTGTGGCCCTGAGCCGGCAGCTGACTGCAAAAAATCGGAACATCGAAGGATAAGTCCCAGACAGGAGCTGCCCCCTCCTCATACTTGTGCTGCCCTGACAGTCCCAGGGGAGCCCTACAAACTGACATCAGGAACCTGGACTGGTGAGTTTTCTTTCCCAGGGAAAAGAGCCGATGTTTGCGCCCCGAGTGCTGTGGCCGTGCGCCGGCAGCTGACCGCACAAATTCCGAACATCGAAGGATAAGTCCCAGAAAGGAGCTGCCCCCATCTCATACTTGTGCTGCCCTGACAGTCTCAGGGGAGCCCTACAAACTGACATCAGGAACCTGGACTGGTGAGTTTTCTTTCCCAGGGAAAAGAGCCGATGTTTGTGCTCCGACTCCTGTGGCCCTGAGCCGACAGCTGACCGCACAAATTCCGAACATCGAAGGATAAGTCCCAGAAAGGAGCTGTCCCCACCTCATACTTGTGCTGCCCTGAGAGTTCAAAAAGAGCTCTACAAACTGACATCAGGAACCTGCACTGGTGAGTTTTCTTTCCCAGGGAAAAGAGCCGATGTTTGTGCTCAGGGTCCTGTGGTCCTGAGCGGGCAGTAGTCTGCAAAAAATCAAAATATCGAAGGATAAGTCCCAGACAGGAGCTGCCCCCACCTCATACTTGTGCTGCCCTGACAGTCCAAAGGGAGCCCTACAAACTGACATCAGGAACCTGGACTGGTGAGTTTTCTTTCCCAGGGAAAAGAGCCGATGTTTGCGCTCCGAGTCCTGTGGCCCTGAGCCGGCAGCTGAGTGCAAAAAATCCGAACATCGAAGGATAAGTCCCAGACAGGAGCTGCCCCCACCTCATACTTGTGCTGCCCTGACACTCCCAGGGGAGCCCTACAAACTGACATCAGGAACCTGGACTGGTGAGTTTTCTTTCCCAGGGAAAAGAGCCGATGTTTGTGCTCCGATTCCTGTGGCCGTGAGCATGCAGCTGACTGCAAAAAATCCGAACATCGAAGGATAAGTCCCAGAAAGGAGCTGCCCCCACCTCATACTTGTGCTGTCCTGAGAGTCCAAAAAGAGCCGTACAAACTGACATCAGGAACCTGGACTGGTGAGTTTTCTTTCCCAGGGAAAAGAGCCGATGTTTGCGTTCCGAGTCCTGTGGCCCTGAGCGGGCAGCTGACTGAAAAAAATCAGAACTTCTGATCTCTACAGGGGGGTTCCTGACCCCTGCCAGGGTTCCAGGGCGGCGAGAGCCCTACAAAGCCCTGGATTCCCAGACAGTGTCACAAAGGGTCCTGGGGCTGAGGTTGGTAGAGTGGGTGGGGGCAGCTGAGAGGCAGAAAGGGTCTGCAGGAATAAAAAGGCGGCACAGGGACACTGAGAGGCTGCGGTGCGGGAATGGAGGGTGACACAAGGAGGCTGAGAGGCAGAAGGGTCTGTAGGAGTAAAAAGGGGGGCACAGGGACACTGAGAGGCTGCAATGGGGAGCTTGAGGGTGACACAAGGAGGCTGAGAGGCAGAAGGGTCTGTAGGAGTAAAAAGGGAGGCACAGGGACACTGAGAGGCTGCAATGGGGAGCTTGAGGGTGACACAAGGAGGCTGAGAGGCAGAAGGGGTCTGTAGGAGTAAAAAGGGGGGCACAGGGACACTGAGAGGCTGCAATGGGGAGCTGGAGGGTGACACAAGGAGGCTAAGAGGCAGAAGGGGTCTGTAGGAGTAAAAAGGGGAGCACAGGGACACTGAGAGGCTGCAATGGGGAGCTGGAGGGTGACACATGGAGCCTGAGAGGCAAGGGGTGCCTTGAGGGACAAAGTGGAGGGTGCCTGAGGGTGACAGGTGAACAAGCCCTAAGCTCACCCCAAACAGCACCCCAAGAACACCAGTTTTCCCCAGCAGCAGCTGCAGGCAGTGACCCTAATGCTGGGACAGCCCCAGAACCCTCCCAGCAGCTGCAGGCAGTGACTTTAATTAAAAGGCATGGATGGTGTCTGGGACTGAGCACTTTTTAAGGTATTTTTTAAAGTGTTTTTAAAGGGTGTTTGAGGGGTTTTCTCACAGAAGCTCTTGAGAAACTTTCTGGGAGGTTTTAGGCTACTTCTAGGGTATTTTCAGGGTTTTTAAAAGATTTATTTAAGGTGCTTCAAGGGCTTTCTTAGTACTAATTAGAATTTCTATGGGTTTTTTTCCTGGGGTGTTCTTGGGGCTTTTTTAAGACTATTTAAAAATTTTTAGGGCTTTTTTAGGACTATTGGGGGTATGTGGAGGACTCTTAGGACCAGAGTATTTTTAGGTTTTTTGAGGGAAGTTTTATGGTTTTTAGGGTCTTATCAGTCTGTTTTAAGGATTTTGGGGCTATTTTTAGAGCTCTTTTAGGAATGTTTAGGGATTTTTAAAGGTTCTTTGGGGATTTTTAGGGGTGGTTTAGGGTTTTTTTAAAGTAGGGTAATTTTATTGTATTTTAAGGGTATTCTGAGCCTATTTTTATGATTTTGTGGGGTTTTTAGGACATAGCGAGGATGAGGGTGTTTTTAGGGCATTTTAATGTTTTTTTAGGGTCTTTTCATGGCATAGAGGCTGAGGGGCAGCTTGAGGGGCACTGTGGGGGTTTGAGGGTGACAGAGGCTGGGAGCTGAGGGAGGAACAGGGGGAGGGGACAGTGGGTGACACAGGGAGATGCTGAGGGGGACAGGGGCAGCTGGAGGGTGACACAGAGAAGCAGCTGTCATTTCCCTGAAGAGTTTTCTTCTGTATCCAGCCCATTATTCCCCTTGAACTCAAATCAGAGGAGCCAAACAGCCACAGCTGCTCTGAATCAGCCCAATCAGGGGTATATTAACCCCAGCCTTTGCTAAGAGGCTTCATTTTGTCTTTGGGATCCACTGGGGTAAGTGCTCTCCTCTCATTTTTGTGAAGAGGCTCTTTCAGCTTATCTCTGTTTGTTCTCTGCAGGTGTTTTGGGCTTCTAATGCAACAGAGGCTTTGAAGATACTGTGAGGAAAACAACACTGAACACAGGTAGTATTTAAATTCATGACTTGGGGTTGTGCATTCAGGGGTGGTGCTTTTGTAATCTCTAATTTTTCTTTTTTTTTTTCTTTTTTTTTTTTTTTTTTTTTTTTTAGGAGGAGTGCAACTTCCTGTAATTCCAGGTTGTGTCGAGTACAGCATTTTTTCAGCAGAGTGATCATGTTCCAAAAGAGATCTGCCCTGTGTCAAAGATGATGTCTGAGATTGAGGCTTCAGGTGAGTTGAGGATTGGGACTAGGAGTGGGAGAGTGAGCAGGGTACCAAGTTAAGAGTTATCATGGTGGGGTTTTGCAGGCAGTAGGGTGAGAAATGGTGTCTATTTGCAAGGCTTTTCACAAGTATAGCAGAGGCATCCGTGTGTCATACAGCACACAAGCTCATCCACTGAACTCACAGAAATGCCATGTAACTTTGCCTCTCTAAACCAGGTGCTACTCATAATAACAGCCAAACCTTAGACTAGGGATGGAACTGGAGACTTGAGCACCCAAGCACACTCAGGAGAGGATAAGTATCTGACTTGCTGGGATTTGGCCCACATAACACTAAACTCAACCATTGATTTTCCTGTTCTTTATTCTAGCTGAATAAGAGGCCAACAGGAGATCCCCTCCGAGGCAGACTCATTTCAGGTCCAACGTGGATTCGCATTTCCAGTCATCCAAAAGATAAGTTGGGTCCATGGCCTGGGGATGGGAGTAGTGGCCCCCTTCGGCAGCCGATGGGGATTTGAATCCCCAGATATGTGCAAGATAAATCAAGAGCTACAACCCACAGAGGGGATGGAAGCAAAGTGCCAGGTTGGGACTCCCCAGGAGGGGTTTTTGAGTCAGTTTTAGAGATGAGGATGTCCAAGAAGTGTCTCCTTAGGCCAGCTAAAGGAAAAGTGTCTGTTTTGATCACAGTGCCAGGGTGCGCAGGGCAGAGCAGTTCCGGTGTGTGTCCTGTCACTTGTCTCTGGTGCACTCTGTGTTCTTTGGGTCTCCCAGTCCTTTCTTCTTGTGGAAAGCTCTCTCTCCCTGTCTTGTCCCCTCGTTTCTCACGTCCTGTGTCACGGGTGTCTGCACATATTTGTCCCGGAGCTGCTCTGCCCTGCTGCATAGCCTGTAATAGCACAAGTCCTGTGGACTTGAAATTAGTAATGCAGGGTGCAGCTGGGCTCCAGATTTTATTAGGAGATTGACATAACATGTTTGGTACTGTTAAGTTGTCCTGTAGAGGTTTGACATTAGTCCTAACTTCCTTTCAGATGCAGACAGTTCAAATCAGTGGCAGAGGGCCACAGTTCTGGGTGCAGAACTTCCCATGAGCTGGTCAGTCATTGTTTGCATTTACAGGGGAAGCATAAATGGTGAATCTGTTACAGTGGTGTTCTTTGCCTTTATTTTTAGGAGGTCCAGGCAGATAGCAGCAGTCAAAGCCCAGTGTGCCAGGTGAGCAGTGGACAGAAGCAGTTGTTCTTGCTAAGGTTTCAGTTTTTGGTGCAACTGTAATCATCCATTCTTGTTTTTGTGCTTTAGGGAATCCACTGGGAGTATGCTAAGCCCCTGTCAGCAGCTGGCTGATGGACTGGGTTTGCTGCACTTATGAGTCCTCTGGAAGTATTACAGGATCCTGTGATGAAGCCTACTGATTTTGCATTTCAAGGTCCCATCCTGGTAGCCCAGAGCAGTGGCCAAGGAGTTGTGGTGAGTCGGGGAGGTAGGGAGGAGGAGTGAGAGTCCTCTCGAGTTTCAGCAATGCCATGTCACCCTTTCTCCACTTAATCTAGGTGTACCCTGAGATGATGCTGTCGGCCTCCAAGCACGCCTGCGGTGTGTGGCCCGACCATTCTGAGGAAAATGGTGAGTAGCAGAATTGTCAGGTTTTGGCCGTTGTGCTGTTATGGTTGTGCACTGATGTTTGGTTTTCTTTGTCTTGGCAGACCAAGAGAGAACAGTCTGGTGACAACTGGAGTTTCCCAGACAGGCAGGAGGCCTCGTTCTGCACCCGATGGAGATTTGGATCCCCAGATATATGCCAGATAAGTCAAGGGCTACAACCCACAGAGGGCATGGAAGCGAGGTGCCAGGTTGGGAGTCCCCAGGAGGGGTTTTTGAGTCAGTTTTGGATACGGGGATGTCTAAGAAGCGTCTCCTTAGGCCAGCTAAAGGAAAAGTGTCTGTTTTGATCACAGTGCTGAGGTGCGCAGGGCAGAGCAGTTCCGGTGTGTGTCTTGTCACTTGTCTCTGGTGCACTCTGTGTTCTTTGGGTCTCTCAGTCCTTTCTTCTCATCAAAAGCTCTCCCTCCCTGTTCTGTCTCCTGGTTTGTCATGTCCTGTCCTGTGTCACGGGTGTCTGCACATATTTGTACCGGAGCTGCTCTGCCCTGCTATGTAGCCTGTAATAGCACAAGTCCTGGGGACTTGAAATTAGTAATGCAGGTTGCAGCTGGGCTCCAGATTTTATTAGGAGATTGACATAACATGTTTGGTTCTGTTAAGTTGTCCTGTAGAGGTTTGACATTAGTCCTAACTTCCTTTCAGATGCAGACAGTACAAATCGGTGGCAAAGGGCACCAGTCCTGGATGAGGAACTTCCCATGAGCTGGTCAGTCATTGTTTGCATTTACAGGGGAAGCATAAATGGTGAATCTGTTACAGCCCTGTTCTGTGCCTTTATTTTTAGGAGGTCCAGGCAGATAGCAGCAGTCAAAGCCCAGTGTGCCAGGTGAGCAGTGGACAGAAGCAGTTGTTCTTGCTAAGGTTTCAGTTTTTGGTGCAACTGTAATCATCCATTCTTGTTTTTGTGCTTTAGGGAATCCACTGGGAGTATGCTAAGCCCCTGTCAGCAGCTGGCTGATGGACTGGGTTTGCTGCACTTATGAGCCCTCTGGAAGTATTACAGGATCCTGTGATGAAGCCTACTGATTTTGCATTTCAAGGTCCCAACCTGGTAGCCCAGAGCAGTGGCCAAGGAGTTGTGGTGAGTCGGGGAGGTAAGGAGGAGGAGTGAGAGTCCTCTCGAGTTTCAGCATTGTCTCCCCTTAACGTAGGTGTGCTCTGCAATGATGGCATCAGAATCCAAGCACACCCGGAGCGTGCAGGCCCAGAACCCGGGCATTCTGAGGAGGATGGTGAGTAGCAGAATTATCAGTTTTTGCTCGATGTACTGTTAAGTCTGTGCACTGATGTTTGGTTTTCATTCTCTTGGCAGGCCAAGAAGTGACAGCTGGAACTTACCAGACAGGCAGACGGCCTTCTTCTGCAGCCAACAGGGATTTGCATCCCCAGATATGTGCAAGATAAGTCAGGGGCTACAACCCACAGAGGGCATGGAAGCGAGGTGCCAGGTTGGGACTCCCCAGGAGGGGTTTTTCAGTTAGTTTTGGAGATGAGGATGTCCAAGAAGTGTCTTCTTAGGCCACCTAAAGGGAAAGTGTCTCTTTTGATCACAGTGCCGGGGTGCGCAGGGCAGAGCAGTTCCGGTGTGTGTCCTGTCACTTGTCTCTGGTGCACTCTGTGTTCTTTGGGTCTCCCAGTCCTTTCTTCTTGTGGAAAGCTCTCTCTCCCTGTCTTGTCCCCTCGTTTCTCATGTCCTGTGTCACGGGTGTCTGCACATATTTGTCCCGGAGCTGCTCTGCCCTGCTGCATAGCCTGTAATAGCACAAGTCCTGTGGACTTGAAATTGGTAATGCAGGGTGTATTTGGTCTCTAGCTGTTGCTTGTGTCCATTGTTTGCCCTAATATTTTTGGTGCTGTTAAGTTGTCCTGCAGCTGTTTCACACTAGTCCTAACATCCTTTCAGATGCAGACAGTTCAAATAAGTGGCAGAAGGCCCCAGTGCTGGGTGAGGGTGTTGCCATGAGCAGGTCAGTCATTGTTTGCATTTGCAAGGGAAGCCTAAATGGTTACTGTGTTACAGCAGTGTTCTTTGACTTCATTTTTAGGAGGTCCAGGCAGATAGCAGCAGTGAAGGCCCAGTGTGCCAGGTGAGCAGTGGACAGAAGCAGTTGTTCTTGCTCAGGTCTCAATGTTTGGTGCAACTCTAAGCATCCATTCTTGTTTTTGTGCTTTAGGGAATCATCTCAGTGTGCGCATACCTTTGTCACCAACTGGCTGAAGGACCAGGTTTCATGCACTTGTGATCTCGCTGGAAGCATTGCAGGACCCTGTGATGGACCTTCCAGTTTTGCATTTCAAGGCCCCATCCTGGTAGCCCAGAGGAATGGCTGAGCAGTTGCAGTGAGTCGGGGAGGTAGGGAGGAGGAGTGAGAGTCCACTTGTGTTTCAGCAATGCCATGTTGCCTTGTCTTCACTTAACCTAGGTGTACCCTGCAATGACGGCGTCAGAATCCAAGCACGCCCGACGCGTGCAGGCCAAGAACCCGGGCATTCTGAGGAGGATGGTGAGTAGCAGAATTATCAGTTTTTGCTCGATGTACTGTTAAGACTGTGCACTGATATTTGGTTTTCTTTCTCTTGGCAGACCAAGAAGTGACAGCTATAACTTGCCAGGCAGGCAGACGGCGTCCTTCTGCAGCCAACAGGGATTTGCATCCCCAGATGTGTGCAAGATAAGTGGAGGGTCATGACCCACAGAGGGGATAAAAGCAGGGTGCTGGGTTGGGCCTTTCTAGAAGGGCTTTTGATGTCCAAGAAGCGTATACTTAGTCCACCTAAAGGGAAAGTGTCTGTTTTAATCACAGTGCTGAGGTGCGCAGGGCAGAGCAGTTCTGGTGTGTTTCCTGTCACTTGTCTCTGGTGCACTCTGTGTTCTTTGGGTCTCTGAGTCCTTTCTTCTTGTCAAAAGCTCTCGCTCCCTGTCCTGTCCCCTCGATGGTCATGTCCTGTCCTGTGTCACGGGTGTCTGCACGTATTTGTCCCGGAGCTGCTCTGCCCTGCTGCCTAGCCCGTAATAGCACAAGTCCTGTGGACTTGAAATTGGTAATGCAGGGTATATTTGGTCTCTAGCTGTTGCTTGTGTCCATTGTTTGCCCTAACATTTTTGGTGCTGTTAAGTTGTCCTGCAGCTGTTTCACACTAGTCCTAACTTCCTTTCAGATGCAGACAGTTCAAATAAGTGGCAGAAGGCCCCAGTGCTGGGTGAGGGTGTTGCCATGAGCAGGTCAGTCATTGTTTGCATTTGCAAGGGAAGCCTAAATGGTTACTGTGTTACAGCAGTGTTCTTTGCCTTTTTTTTAGGAGGTCCAGGCAGATAGCAGCAGTGAAGGCCCAGTGTGCCAGGTGAGCAGTGGACAGAAGCAGTTGTTCTTGCTCAGGTCTCAATGTTTGGTGCAACTCTAAGCATCCATTCTTGTTTGTGTGCTTTAGGGAAGCCACTTGGAGTATGCCAAGCTCCTCTCACCAGCTGGCCGATGGACTTCCTGCGCTTGTGAGTCCTCTGGAAGTATTTCAGGACTCTTGAGATGAAGCCTTGAAATTTTGTATTTCAAGATGGCATCCGGGTAGCCTTTGGCAATGGCCAAGGAGCTGTGGTGAGACGCCGAGATAGAGAGGGGGAGCCAAGGTCCACTTTGGTTTCAGCAGTGCTGAGTCACTTTGTCTCTTCTTAACCCAGGCAGACGATGAGAGATGACGATGGCAGCCTCTGAGCATTGCCAAAGTGTGGGGCCCGAGCAACCAGGCATTCGTACGAGATCGGTGAGTAGCAGAATTGCTGGGTTTTGTCCATTGTGCAGATAAGATCATGCAGTGATGTTTGGTGTCCTTGATTGTAGCTGAGCACGGGACTACAGCCCGGTGACCATAGGACATTCCCAGCAGACGAGGCAGCCTCCATTAAAAAGCGACATGGATTCTCATCCCCAGATGCCCAAGAGATAAGTCGAGGGCTAGGGCCCACGGAGGGGACAAAAGTGAGGTGGTGGGAGGGCCTTTTAAATCAGCTCTGGGGGTGGGGATGTTTGAGAAGTGTCCCTTTAGGCCACCTGAAGGGAAAATGCTTCTTTTGATCACAGTGCTGAGGTGCGCAGGGCAGAGCAGTTCCGGTGTGTGTCCTGTCACTTGTCTCTGGTGCACTCTGTGTTCTTTGGGTCTCCGAGTCCTTTCTTCTTGTCAAAAGCTCTCGCTCCCTGTCCTGTCCCCTCGATTGTCATGTCCTGTCCTGTGTCACGGGTGTCTGCACATATTTGTCCTGGAGCTGCTCTGCCCTGCTGCCTAGCCCGTAATAGCACAAGTCCTGTGGACTTGAAATTGGTAATGCAGGGTGTATTTGGGCTCTAGTTTTTATTTGTTGATTGCCCTAACATTTTTGGTTCTATTAAGTTGTCCTGCAGCTGTTTCACACTAGTCCTAACTTCCTTTCAGATGCAGACAGTTCAAATCAGTGGCAGAGAGCCCCAGTGCTCGGTGAGGGTGTTGCCATGAGCAGGTCAGTCATTGTTTGCATTTGCAGGGGAAGCCTGAATGGTGACTGTTACAGCAGTGTTCTTTGACTTCATTTTTAGGAGGTCCAGGCAGATAGCAGCAGTGAAGGCCCAGTGTGCCAGGTGGGCAGTGGACAGAAGCAGTTGTTCTTGCTCAGGTCTCAATGTTTGGTGCAACTCTAAGCATCCATTCTTGTTTTTGTGCTTTAGGGAATCATCTCAGTGTGCGCATACCTTTGTCACCAACTGGCTGAAGGACCAGGTTTCATGCACTTGTGATCTCGCTGGAAGCATTGCAGGACCCTGTGATGGACCTTCCAGTTTTGCATTTCAAGGCCCCATCCTGGTAGCCCAGAGGAATGGCTGAGCAGTTGCAGTGAGTCGGGGAGGTAGGGAGGAGGAGTGAGAGTCCACTTGTGTTTCAGCAATGCCATGTTGCCTTGTCTTCACTTAACCTAGGTGTACCCTGCAATGACGGCGTCAGAATCCAAGCACGCCCGACGCGTGCAGGCCAAGAACCCGGGCATTCTGAGGAGGATGGTGAGTAGCAGAATTATCAGTTTTTGCTCGATGTACTGTTAAGACTGTGCACTGATGTTTGGTTTTCTTTCTCTTGGCAGACCAAGAAGTGACAGCCATAACTTACCAGGCAGGCAGACGGCGTCCTTCTGCAGCCAACAGGGATTTGCATCCCCAGATGTGTGCAAGATAAGTGGAGGGTCATGACCCACAGAGGGGATAAAAGCAGGGTGCTGGGTTTGGCCTTTCTAGAAGGGCTTTTGATGTCCAAGAAGCGTATACTTAGTCCACCTAAAGGGAAAGTGTCTCTTTTGATCACAGTGCTGAGGTGCGCAGGGCAGAGCAGTTCTGGTGTGTTTCCTGTCACTTGTCTCTGGTGCACTCTGTGTTCTTTGGGTCTCTGAGTCCTTTCTTCTTGTCGAAAGCTCTCGCTCCCTGTCCTGTCCCCTCGATGGTCATGTCCTGTCCTGTGTCACGGGTGTCTGCACGTATTTGTCCCGGAGCTGCTCTGCCCTGCTGCCTAGCCCGTAATAGCACAAGTCCTGTGGACTTGAAATTGGTAATGCAGGGTGTATTTGGTCTCTAGCTGTTGCTTGTGTCCATTGTTTGCCCTAACATTTCTGGTGCTGTTAAGTTGTCCTGCAGCTGTTTCACACTAGTCCTAACATCCTTTCAGATGCAGACAGTTCAAATAAGTGGCAGAAGGCCCCAGTGCTGGGTGAGGGTGTTGCCATGAGCAGGTCAGTCATTGTTTGCATTTGCAAGGGAAGCCTAAATGGTTACTGTGTTACAGCAGTGTTCTTTGCCTTTTTTTTAGGAGGTCCAGGCAGATAGCAGCAGTGAAGGCCCAGTGTGCCAGGTGAGCAGTGGACAGAAGCAGTTGTTCTTGCTCAGGTCTCAATGTTTGGTGCAACTCTAAGCATCCATTCTTGTTTGTGTGCTTTAGGGAAGCCACTTGGAGTATGCCAAGCTCCTCTCACCAGCTGGCCGATGGACTTCCTGCGCTTGTGAGTCCTCTGGAAGTATTTCAGGACTCTTGAGATGAAGCCTTGAAATTTTGTATTTCAAGATGGCATCCGGGTAGCCTTTGGCAATGGCCAAGGAGCTGTGGTGAGACGCCGAGATAGAGAGGGGGAGCCAAGGTCCACTTTGGTTTCAGCAGTGCTGAGTCACTTTGTCTCTTCTTAACCCAGGCAGACGATGAGAGATGACGATGGCAGCCTCTGAGCATTGCCAAAGTGTGGGGCCCGAGCAACCAGGCATTCGTACGAGATCGGTGAGTAGCAGAATTGCTGGGTTTTGTCCATTGTGCAGATAAGATCATGCAGTGATGTTTGGTGTCCTTGATTGTAGCTGAGCACGGGACTACAGCCCGGTGACCATAGGACATTCCCAGCAGACGAGGCAGCCTCCATTAAAAAGCGACATGGATTCTCATCCCCAGATGCCCAAGAGATAAGTCGAGGGCTAGGGCCCACGGAGGGGACAAAAGTGAGGTGGTGGGAGGGCCTTTTAAATCAGCTCTGGGGGTGGGGATGTTTGAGAAGTGTCCCTTTAGGCCACCTGAAGGGAAAATGCTTCTTTTGATCACAGTGCTGAGGTGCGCAGGGCAGAGCAGTTCCGGTGTGTGTCCTGTCACTTGTCTCTGGTGCACTCTGTGTTCTTTGGGTCTCCGAGTCCTTTCTTCTTGTCAAAAGCTCTCGCTCCCTGTCCTGTCCCCTCGATTGTCATGTCCTGTCCTGTGTCACGGGTGTCTGCACATATTTGTCCTGGAGCTGCTCTGCCCTGCTGCCTAGCCCGTAATAGCACAAGTCCTGTGGACTTGAAATTGGTAATGCAGGGTGTATTTGGGCTCTAGTTTTTATTTGTTGATTGCCCTAACATTTTTGGTTCTATTAAGTTGTCCTGCAGCTGTTTCACACTAGTCCTAACTTCCTTTCAGATGCAGACAATTCAAATAAGTGGCAGAGAGCCCCAGTGCTCGGTGAGGGTGTTGCCATGAGCAGGTCAGTCATTGTTTGCATTTGCAGGGGGAGCCTGAATGGTGACTGTTACAGCAGTGTTCTTTGACTTCATTTTTAGGAGGTCCAGGCAGATAGCAGCAGTGAAGGCCCAGTGTGCCAGGTGAGCAGTGGACAGAAGCAGTTGTTCTTGCTCAGGTCTCAATGTTTGGTGCAACTCTAAGCATCCATTCTTGTTTTTGTGCTTTAGGGAATCATCTCAGTGTGCGCATACCTTTGTCACCAACTGGCTGAAGGACCAGGTTTCATGCACTTGTGATCTCGCTGGAAGCATTGCAGGACCCTGTGATGGACCTTCCAGTTTTGCATTTCAAGGCCCCATCCTGGTAGCCCAGAGGAATGGCTGAGCAGTTGCAGTGAGTCGGGGAGGTAGGGAGGAGGAGTGAGAGTCCACTTGTGTTTCAGCAATGCCATGTTGCCTTGTCTTCACTTAACCTAGGTGTACCCTGCAATGACGGCGTCAGAATCCAAGCACGCCCGACGCGTGCAGGCCAAGAACCCGGGCATTCTGAGGAGGATGGTGAGTAGCAGAATTATCAGTTTTTGCTCGATGTACTGTTAAGACTGTGCACTGATATTTGGTTTTCTTTCTCTTGGCAGACCAAGAAGTGACAGCTATAACTTGCCAGGCAGGCAGACGGCGTCCTTCTGCAGCCAACAGGGATTTGCATCCCCAGATGTGTGCAAGATAAGTGGAGGGTCATGACCCACAGAGGGGATAAAAGCAGGGTGCTGGGTTGGGCCTTTCTAGAAGGGCTTTTGATGTCCAAGAAGCGTATACTTAGTCCACCTAAAGGGAAAGTGTCTGTTTTAATCACAGTGCTGAGGTGTGCAGGGCAGAGCAGTTCTGGTGTGTTTCCTGTCACTTGTCTCTGGTGCACTCTGTGTTCTTTGGGTCTCTGAGTCCTTTCTTCTTGTCAAAAGCTCTCGCTCCCTGTCCTGTCCCCTCGATGGTCATGTCCTGTCCTGTGTCACGGGTGTCTGCACGTATTTGTCCCGGAGCTGCTCTGCCCTGCTGCCTAGCCCGTAATAGCACAAGTCCTGTGGACTTGAAATTGGTAATGCAGGGTGTATTTGGTCTCTAGCTGTTGCTTGTGTCCATTGTTTGCCCTAACATTTCTGGTGCTGTTAAGTTGTCCTGCAGCTGTTTCACACTAGTCCTAACATCCTTTCAGATGCAGACAGTTCAAATAAGTGGCAGAAGGCCCCAGTGCTGGGTGAGGGTGTTGCCATGAGCAGGTCAGTCATTGTTTGCATTTGCAAGGGAAGCCTAAATGGTTACTGTGTTACAGCAGTGTTCTTTGCCTTTTTTTTAGGAGGTCCAGGCAGATAGCAGCAGTGAAGGCCCAGTGTGCCAGGTGAGCAGTGGACAGAAGCAGTTGTTCTTGCTCAGGTCTCAATGTTTGGTGCAACTCTAAGCATCCATTCTTGTTTGTGTGCTTTAGGGAAGCCACTTGGAGTATGCCAAGCTCCTCTCACCAGCTGGCCGATGGACTTCCTGCGCTTGTGAGTCCTCTGGAAGTATTTCAGGACTCTTGAGATGAAGCCTTGAAATTTTGTATTTCAAGATGGCATCCGGGTAGCCTTTGGCAATGGCCAAGGAGCTGTGGTGAGACGCCGAGATAGAGAGGGGGAGCCAAGGTCCACTTTGGTTTCAGCAGTGCTGAGTCACTTTGTCTCTTCTTAACCCAGGCAGACGATGAGAGATGACGATGGCAGCCTCTGAGCATTGCCAAAGTGTGGGGCCCGAGCAACCAGGCATTCGTACGAGATCGGTGAGTAGCAGAATTGCTGGGTTTTGTCCATTGTGCAGATAAGATCATGCAGTGATGTTTGGTGTCCTTGATTGTAGCTGAGCACGGGACTACAGCCCGGTGACCATAGGACATTCCCAGCAGACGAGGCAGCCTCCATTAAAAAGCGACATGGATTCTCATCCCCAGATGCCCAAGAGATAAGTCGAGGGCTAGGGCCCACGGAGGGGACAAAAGTGAGGTGGTGGGAGGGCCTTTTGAATTGGCTCTGGGGGTGGGGATGTTTGAGAAGTGTCCCTTTAGGCCACCTGAAGGGAAAATGCTTCTTTTGATCACAGTGCTGAGGTGCGCAGGGCAGAGCAGTTCCGGTGTGTGTCCTGTCACTTGTCCCTGGTGCACTCTGTGTTCTTTGGGTCTCCGAGTCCTTTCTTCTTGTCAAAAGCTCTCGCTCCCTGTCCTGTCCCCTCGATGGTCGTGTCCTGTCCTGTGTCACGGGTGTCTGCACGTATTTGTCCCGGAGCTGCTCTGCTCTGCTGCCTAGCCTGTAACAGCACAAGTCCTGTGGACTTGAAATTGGTAATGCAGGGTGTTTTTGGGCTCTAGTTTTTATTTGTTGATTGCCCTAACATTTTTGGTGCTGTTAAGTTGTCCTGCAGCTGTTTCACACTAGTCCTAACATCCTTTCAGATGCAGACAGTTCAAATCAGTGGCAGAGAGCCCCAGTGCTCGGTGAGGGTGTTGCCATGAGCAGGTCAGTCATTGTTTGCATTTGCAGGGGTAGCCTAGATGGTGACTTTGTTACAGCAGTCTTTATTCTTAGGAGGTCCAGGCAGATAGCAGCAGTCAAGGCCCAATGTCCAAGGGGAGCAGTGGACAGAAGCAGTTGTTTTTACTCAGCTTTCGGTTTCTGGTGCAATTCTAAGCATCCTTTCTCATTTTTGTGCTTTAGGGAATCGACTCGGAGTACTCATACCTCCATCACCAACTGGCCAACGGACCGGTGCCAGGAGCGTGGCTTCTCGTTTTCCAGCCTTCCTTGCTGTGGTGGTTTTGAGGAACTTACTGGATGGTTTTCTTTTGTTCATAGTTGGTGTAGGAGAAGGGCCATGGTGTGCTTTTTGCTTGTTACGGTTCTTGCTTCAGGTGCTCATGACAAGTGTTTTTTTTGGGTTGAGTCTTGTGGTTGGATTTCTTTTTGATGGGTTCTTATGTTTTTGAAGGATGTGTTTTTAAAGGTTTATAATGTTTTTTATGGGTCATAGCATGAAGTAGAGGGTAGGTTTTTAATTCGGCTGTGGAGGCTTTTATTGGCGTGAGTATGTAGTGGTTTATTTTGGTTGGTTTGAGGTAGTGTCCTGTAGTTAATTATTGAGGTTTTTTCAATATTGATAATTGCATTCTTGTTTATTATGTTGTAGGGGTTTTATTTGTCTTGTTTGATTGCTTTGTGTGTTTTATTGTCTCAGACAATTTGGGAGTTATTATTTATGGTTACTTTTCTCTTTTGGTGACATGTTTATTTCTAGGTGGTATTTGTGTTTTGATGGTTTAAGGCATTCTGAGGTCCTTGAGTTAGGAATTATTATTTTGTTGTTGTGAATATATATTTTTTTTTGTAGTTGGATGTATTTGTTGGTTTTTATTAGTTTGATTTTTGGGAACATGGGTATTTCTATGGTGGATCTTTATAGCTAGGTATTTTATTTGGGTGGTGAGTTTTTTGTTTCTTCATGGTTTCGATTTTTTTTATATCTGTAATTATTTTGGGGGAGTTTAGTTAATTTTTTAGAGTATTGGGTCCTCTTGATGAGTTAGTGTAGTGGTAGGGTATTGTTTGGGTTTTTTTTAGAAACATTTGGGATCTGTTGTATGGTTTGGAGTATAAGAGGTTAGTTGAAGAGTTTTTTTCTTTTTAGTGTTTTTTTTTTGTTTTGTGTGGGTTTTTATAGGTGGGTTTTTTTTAATTAATGTTCCATTTTTGTTATGTGATAAGAACTGTTAGTGAAAGGAGCGTAGTGGGGTTTTTTTTGCTGGTAGTTGGTTGGCTGGTGGAGCCTTTCTGAATTTTTTGGATGGTATTCTTGGTTATTCGATGCTGTTTGTTATGGCATTTTATTTTTAGGAATTGGATTATAACTGCAGAGTTCTAACTGTAACTCCAATGAAACAAAACACATGCATAAATATGAAAATGGGAATATAAAACTTCAATTTTAAATATAAATGGAAAACATATGAATAAAACATGTAACATGAATAATGTTATCCACTACTATTAGGTATTATATTGTTTGATATATAGGATTTTGTTTATATAAATACAGATAAATATAGATTATAAATATAAATAAAATCCATATAAAATATCCATATTGAGATGTATAATTAATACATGTGGATATATAAATATAAAAATTACTAAATAATAGAAATCAATACAGTACATAATGCATATTTTACTGTGTATGTCCTATTTTAACACATTCTATGTCCTAAATATTATATATCGAAATACGGTACCTCAATATATTGTAATCGAATATATAACAACTTGTAAAAATCAAAAATAGAAAGGTAGAAATAATTAAATATAGTTTAAAATAAAGGGGATTTTTATTTTGTATTTGGTAGTAGGTAGGGGGTTTTTTATAAAATCTATAAATATAAATAAAATAAAATTAGAAATCTGTGTATAGAAATACATCGTAAATACCTTAAGATCAATATAAAAAATTCAAAGGTAAGTAAAAATCAATATTAGCAGTATCTATGAAGTATAATATAAATAATAATTTGTCTATCTTGCTACCTTAATATATATGATATATATTTATAAACAATCACTATAAAGTAGAAATGCAAATGTGACTATAATGATGAAAAAAACATGTAAATATTCAAGTATCGTTTAAAGAAAGGGCTTTTTTTGGTTTTTATTTGGTTAGAGGCAGGGTTTTAATGGAAGAAAAATGAATATACCTTTTCTTTTGATATCATTCTAAGTATAGAAATATATATTCAATGTATACAGAGATATATAAAAATATAAAATAGAAATGAAAATAAGTATTCCGTATAGATAGAATATAAATAACACCATACATCAATCTACATTTTAAATGTAAATTTGAATATAAATGCGAAAAATAGAGATAAATTTAAACGCAGATTGAAAGATAAGGGGTTTTAAAAAGATTTTTACTTGGATAGAGGCAGGGGTTTATTTTAAGCAATATAAACCTTTTAGAAATAGAAATCTAACTATAGAAATATGTAAGTAATATATTAAGCAATGTATAAAAATGTAAATTGTAATAAAATATAATAGGAATAAATGTAAGAAATTATTAAAATTGCAATTATACATCAATATGCATTATAAATCCGAATGTGAATATAAATATGTAAAATACAAAAATAAAATATATTGAGATGCAGTTTGAAAGAAAAGGTTTTTTCTTTTGGTTCTTATGGGGTTAGAGGCAGGGGGTTTTTTGTTGGCGTTCTTTTCCGCGCGGGCTGTTTTGGGGCATTTGCTTCAGAGGACGTTCCGGAGGGGCGGGTGGCAGCGCTTGCGGACACGGAGCGGTGCTGCAGCCGCCGCCCGCGGCCGCTGTCTCGGGAGTGGCGTGTCGCGGACTCGCGTGCCGCGCACACGGGCTGTGGGCTCAGCGGCTCCGCGGGCGGTCGGATTTGGAGCAGGCGCCGACCGGCATCGGCAGATTCGCCTCTCTCTGCCCGGCTCCTGCAGCGGCCGCCATCCTGGGCGCGGCCCCTGCCTCTGCCGCGCTGGGTGCCCGTCCCGTCCCCTCCCGTGCGTTCCCACCGCCTCCCTGCCGTACAGCTAGAAATAAACAACACCAACGTAGAAATATACATAGGTTAAAAAGAAAGGGCTTTTGGGGCGGGGCGGCGTTATTTGGTTCGAGGCAGGGTCTTTTAGTTTCTGTGCGGGATTTTTTGGGACATTTATTTCGGAGGATTTTTCCCAAGGGGATCGATCGCCGCCGCTCTTTTCCCCCTGCCTCCCCTCCGGGCGAGCGGCGGCCCCCGGCTGTGGCGGGCGGCGGTGCTGCCGCCTTGTGGCCACAGAGCGGTACTGCAGCCCCACAGCCAGCGCCCGGCCGAAACCACCGAGACGGGGCGGGAGGGGCCAGAGCGGCCCCAAACCCACCGAGACGGGGCGGGAGGGGCCAGAGCGGCCCCAAAACCACCGAGATGTGGCGGAAGCGGCAAGAGCGGCCCCAATTACCACCGAGACGGGGCGGAAGCGGCCAGAGCGGCTCCAAAACCACCGAGACGGGGCGGAAGCGGCAAGAGCGGCTCCAAAACCACCGAGACGGGGCGGAAGTGGCCAGAGCGGCTCCAATTACCACCGAGATGTGGCGGAAGTGGCCAGAGCGGCTCCAAAACCACCGAGATGTGTCGGAAGTGGCCAGAGCGGCTCCAATTACCACCGAGACGGGCGCGGGGCGGCAGCGAGCGGCGAGCGGGGCGGTGTGTGTGAGTAGAGGGGAGCGGTGAAGGCGGCTCCGCGGCGGCGCCGGGGAAGGATGGCAGCGGCGAGGGCGGCCCGGCGGGGCCGATGCTCCCGGGCCGGGGCGGAGCGGCGTCGGAACAGGGCTGCGCCCGCCCCTCCTGCCGCCCTCCTGGGAATGGGTTGAGGCATTATGGGTGTATTGAGGTAGGGATAACTGTTTTGTTGTTTTGTAAACAAATGTCAGTTGTTCTGACAGGAACAGGCTGAATGGGGCTGTAGCTCTGCCTACAAGGTCAAGCAGTGATAAGGCCTTGTCAGCACGGTAAAGAAGTGAGCCTCTGTGTAGCACTTCTCTGTAACAGATTAGCAGCTGCTGTAGCATCATTTCCTAGACATTGAGTGGTCTGGGGCTGGATTAGAAAAAAATTAGGTTTAGTGTGTTGTTTAACAGCTGCAGGTGGAGGAACCTGTGCCTTCTGCTCTCCCCACAGCTGTCTCGGCTGTCACACCTGTCCTGAGGAAAGCCCTGTGGAAGGAGCTCGGTGCCGCGATTCAGGACCCTGAGGCCACTGTGAAACTGCAAATTCTTTCCAAGCTGTTGCCACCTCCGGGAAGCAGAGGGCTGCACAACCTGATGGACTGCCTTCCTGCTGCTCCGGAGAGAGCAGGCAATGAAGAGAGGTGGGCAGCGTGTGTGTGTGTGTGCCTCCCCCAGGGCTCAGTTTGTCCTGGGAATCAGTGTGATAGGAATGGGAGCATTAACAGCGTCCTCTCCTCCGAGAATCTGTTGCTTTGCACTTTGGCAGCAAGACATCTTTAAGATATACAAAACCAAGTTAAAATGTTAATAAGAAAGTCAGCAGCTATCTCTCTGCAGCTGGGCCGTGGCAGATGCCATATCCACGGTGCTTAAAAACTCAGAGGAGCTGCATTCCTGGAGGAGACATCTCTTCTCAGCCTGCATAAAGGGGTTAGTTGCCATGTACAGCAGCAGTAAAGATGAAGGCAAGCAAGAAGTGGAGAGGTCCATGCTGCTGAGGCTAGAGGAATTATTGGTGAGACTGCTTATCTGCTTTGCCACAGAGGGACTGTATGCATATGTGTGATTGGGCAGTTGTAGATTTTGTAAATACAGATTGGACTCGATTTCCTGTTTTGTGGATTCTGGTTTCCGTGGATTTTTCATAGCTTTTTCCGAGTCCTGAGAATCCTTTATACGAGGCAGTTTTGTGTTCTTGATGATGACTTTCTGGTACGAATCGCCTTTGAATGTGTGAGTTTGAGGTATTTAGGAGTAAGAAATCAAAGGTTACCAGTGGAATTAAAAAAAAAAAAAGTTAAAATTAATTAATTAAATTATTATAAATTAATTAATTTAATTTTTAAATTTAAGTTATCACCTTCTTTTTTAAAAGAAGCTGATAGAGATACTTGTGCCAAGACCCATCTGCCATGCCATCTGAAGTCTAGGGCAAAAGTCTGGTTGATCAGGAATAGAAATCAGACTTTGATCTTGAAGAACACTACTTGGTCACTCCCTCTGTATACTGTTGCCTTGGTTTGAGTTCAGTGAACAGGGATCCCCGTGACACGCAACACTGAAGGTCCCTGGGCAGTGAATGCCTTTGCGCTCTCATGGCTTTTGCTGAGACTCCCTTGTAGGACCTGGCTGACTCTGCAGGCCCTGGGGCCACCTCACAGGGTCCATCCCATCCTGAGGGTGTTTCCAGCCTGGCGAGGTTGGCACCTGCATTCCCAGGACTGTTGGGATGTGCAGCTGTCAGTCTGCTCCAGGCTCTCGCTTTGACTTGTCAAGTTGCGAATCCTTTTGCACTTGAGGCGTTTGAAGAGTATTGAGCCGCTGGGTTTTTGGAACCTACAGCCCAGCTTGCTTTTTGATTCCATACAGCCCCTGCTCCCAGACCAACAAGTTTCTTTTGAGCCAGGAATTAGGATTGTTGTATCCAAGAGCTTTTTTCCCTGTTACCCTCAGATCATCCCACGTGAGCGTTTGGCTTGCGTGTTCTTAGTGTGTCCCTTGAACAAAAATTGCTGTAGAAGCTCCATGTGCCAAATGTAAACCAACACCTGTTTTTACTTGCTGCACACAGTGTGTGGTTGAAGAAGTGGACCCAGATGACTGGTGTGACCTTGTGAAGACAGGGCTCAAGTAAGTGCTTTCATTTGAATTTGGTTTGGTTTCACCAAGTTAATTTTCTTTGCCAAGTTCTCATTTCTTACCCAACTTGTAGCTTCAAGTGGGTTTTCTTGGGTTTGGTTACAGTCTGACTTCTCTGTGATCCTTCTCCCAAAGGTACCGTTACAGAGATGAAACATTTCTGAAGGTCCTGAACGTTGCCATCCAGTTACTATACATGAAAGAATCCTCACTAAGAGCGTAGTCAAGCTCTCCAAACTACACATGGTGGTCACACAGCACTCTCTATTTTTGGCAGCCATCCTGAGGTCAAGAGAAGATGATTGCATGAGCGTCCAGACAAAAGGTATTTTTTAATCATCTTCTTCCCATCCTAAACACAGCTAATCTTCTCTTTCTTGCATTATATTCTTTCCATCCAGTAACACATCCACCCATGTAAATACTTGCAGAGTTATTAGCAGTTCCAGAATACTGGCATTTAAATTGTACCTCTGCTCGGATCCAAATGTTACATTCATTTTATGCTGGTTGTAAAGACTTCTGTTTTTAAAACTAGTGGAAAGGCGGGTTTGGGTTTTTGTTTGCTTATTTGTTGTTCTAGTATTTTTAACCCAGCTGAAGTCTTGGATTTATTGTTTTGGTTTCTGAGGTACTTAGTGTAAGATCACTGAAGTGCACATAGATCCTGTGATGTTTAAGCCTCGGCTACACGTGACACAGGCTTCTGAAAATGGAAATGGCCTTGGCAGAGTAGCAGCTGTGAAGCAAAGCAGAATTAAAATGCATGAGAGCAGAAGAACCAAGTGAAATGGTACTTCTGGGTGCTGTGTGCTCCTCTGGCCTCTGCCTGCTGTGAACACTCTGTGTTGCAGCTCAGTGTAGTCCAATTCAGTGTTTGTTTGGTTTGATTTTTGTGTGTAACAAAAACACTGCTCACTTACTCTAAAGAACTTCCCTCCTTTACTGGACACATCCTGCAGTGGGACCAGACTCCCCCTCACCCTGGAGGAATTCCCTGCTCCTCTGGAGAGGGGTGAAGCCAAAGCTTAGGAGCAAAGGCAAACCACCAAACCAGAGGCATTCTATATATATCCAAATAAGGGGCTCTGTCTTCCTGCTTTTCCTGTAGTTCTCCTTCCTGGTTTCACCTGGCCTGGAAGGATGGGCATGGCCTGTATTTGTCATCTGAAAGTGGTGTTACTAAATCTGTCCAGAGGTTCTGATTACAGACACTCATTTTCTGCCAGAAAACATTTTCATTTCATTCCTTTCACCCAGGATGGCTCTCTGTGGTCTCAGACAGTGTTCCCTGGGAGGAAGGGCAGCCTTTGCCTCGCCTGCACAGCTCAGGTGGATGTGACAGAACTGGTGTGGCCTGACAAGGCATGAGCAGCTGTCTGTGCACTGGAGTGCCTTGAAACCTTTCTCTGTGAGATTTTGGACACGTTTCTCTTTGGGATTTCTTGTGACACAGCACCAGGTATCCCTTCCTTTGTATAAAGTCCCGTGGTAAAGGATTGAATGACGGACAAGTGGGGCCTGGGATAAAAATGGTTCTGTTAAAATTAGGCTAAGAATGCAATAGAGAAATGAGCTTCCTTTTAATGAAATAGTTAGGAATAAAAATGCTTTTATATTTGAATTGCTGTCCCCTCTCACGGATAAAACCCCATAGTGAGCAATCACAGCAGAAGTGTGAAAGCCGGGATCCATTGGCTTCCACAGTGGACTTAATGTTCATTTCCTCCTCTCTTTCAGGACAGGAGAAATCATTAAGCTCCTCCCATCTTTGCCAGAAGCTTCAGTGTTTAAGCAGCCAGAGCCAAGAGGCTTCAGCACCAGGGGTGTGCACTGGAGGGCTCCTGGTCCTGCCCACGCTGTGGGGTAAGTCAGAGGGACGCAGGGTTCCCCTTTTCCTCTCTGCTGGGATTAAGTGCCTCGGGAATGCCATTTCTGACAGCCCAGCCGTACCCCTGTGTGCTGGGAAAGGGCAGCAGGGAAGAGGCAAATGCCAGAGTTCCTTGGGGCTGACGGAGCTGTGGTGTTTGGCTGTGCCCAGGGGGGCAGGCTGGGCATTGTTCGGGCACCCAAGGACTGGTCTGGGGCTGGGAGCCCGGGGAGCCGAGCTCTCGGTGCATTCCCAGCTCTGCCAGCTGCTGCAGGGCTGGGTGCCAGCCTCTGCTGGGGCTGGGGCAGGAGCTGCAGGGCAGGGCTGGCAGGATTTGGGAGCAGAGGGAGGAAAATGAGGAAGGGTGCTGGGCGGCGCTCAGCCTGTGCTGGTGTCAGCGCAGCCGTGCAGGGCGCCGGGATCTGGGGTCAGCTCCGGCTCTCCTGGGGTTCAGGGTGCAAGGTCGGAGGGACTGGGTTTATCTGTGGCTTTCCAGGCCAGCAGGAACAAGGGGAATGTGGTGCCAGAGCTGTGTCCCATCGGGCTGCGCTTCCCTCTGAGCACAGAGTCTGGGCTGAGGGGAGATTGCTGCGAGTGCCCCGTGAGCAATCCAGGGAACTCGGAATTGCATCCGCTGCTGGGAACACTGCCTGAGCTCTGCTCAGGCTGTGTCTGCGAGGAGTGGGATTTGGGCTGCAGAGGTGCTGCTGGGCACAGAAAATGGAGTAAATCCTCTCCAGGGACGTGCAGTGAAGGACAGTGCAGCAGGGAAGGGGAGTATTTGCAAATTATATCAGTATTTCTCCCAAAACTGGGAGAAATGGGGTGGAGCAGAGATGGGGGTGGTTTGGTTTTGTCTGGGCCGGTTATTCCTCGTGCAATGTTTTAAATCTGTTGTATGATTTTCTCTCCAGTATCTTTCTAACAAAAGCTGACAGAAATTTAGGTTCAGGGTTAGAAGTTGGGTCCATTCACTGCAAAACCTTGCCCAGGCTGGAGGACTGGGGTGATGGCTGCTCTCAGCAAAGGTTACCTGTGAATACCGTGTCAGATTTCCCTCAATGCTGGGCAGGAAAGGTGAGGGTTTGGGTCAGGAATTCTGCAAACAAGGCCTGTGTGATGTTGGTTTATTGTGTTTTTCAGGGAGCCAGGGCTGGCACAAGGACTCGTGCAGGTGCTGCTCTGGCACTGGAGCTGTTGCCCTGTGGAGCCATTTTAAAGGTGTGATTATGGAACATTTTGGAGGCTGTTTCTGGAATTCCATTTGTAGCTGGATCTCATTCCGAGTGCAGCAGTCCAGGTGAGGGTTCTGACCTCTCCAGACTTGTGCTCACCTTGGTACAGCCCGGGGCTGGATCAGGTTTTCCAGGGAAGTGGAGATGGCTGAGGATGGGTGCTCTGGAAAGCAGGGACCTGCTGGGATTTGCATTTGCAAAGCTGCCGTGAAGTTTGTAAAACCAGCAGGAAATTCTAATTCCTGTGGGTTTTGGGGAGGAGGTGCAGGTCACCCTGAGAGCTAGACCAGAACTGGTTTGTGGTAAGGAGTCTGAGGTGTGTAAGTGCCACAGCTGGTATGAGCTGTGTGCTAAATGCAGTCCCAGCCCCAGAGGGAGGCTGATGGGCTCTGCTCATTGCTGTCCCCAGCTGTCCCCAGCCTGTTAGGAAAATAAGGCCTTTTTGTTCATAATATAGAGTTTTCACATCTATAAAATAGAATCTTTACTTAGAGTTTTCACTTGTCTGAATGTTAGGAAAATAAGGCCTTTTTGTTCATAATATAGAGTTTTCACATCTATAAAATAGAATCTTTACTTAGAGTTTTCACTTGTCTGAACATGTTCTCATTTTGCCAAGCATTCCAGAATATCTCTCAAGGACAACTTCGTTATACACTGCTTTAACTAATTTAGGGAGTAGAGGTTGGTTGTTAGGCATCAAAGCACCTAAGCGAATATCTTCAAGGACAGTTCCGTAATCCTGTGGAATGCGAGTAAACGTGCCTAGAGATAACATTTCTTGTTTTGAGAGAATTCCCAGATCACAGAAACAAGCCTGAGGAAGACTACTGGCCTTCATCCCACGACCACCAAAAGGCAGAAAACGACCACCTAGCAACAAGGTGCACCTGCACAGAAAAGACACCAGAACGTCACACTTCCGGAGGAGAAGACCCAATAAGTTGGGGGGGAATGGGGCACGAAAGGGCGGTAGTTGGAATAACTGCCGCCCAGCGCGCTGATTTGCTTTCGTTTCCTACCATTAATAAATCTTTTTAATTGGATTAGAAAGCCTATTGTGCTCGTTCATAACAAGCCCGCTGCTCCCCCGTGGATCTGCTCTGGATTCGGGCTGTCGGTGCTGGAGCGCCCTGCTCCCTGCAGGGCCCTGCCCCTAACCCTCGCAGAGAGAGAGAGCCCTGCTGGCCAGAGTGATCTTTTTTCATTTTTTCTCCCTGTGCTGTTAGCAAGGAAGGGATGGGACTGCTCTTGGGCCGGGAGCACTCAGTGCTCAGGTGAACACCCGCCTGGGAGCGTGAGGGTTTGCAGAGCGAGCAGCTGCTGCGGCTCAGGAGCAGCCACAAGTTCTTTGTTCCAAGGCAGGCCAGAACTTTCTAACCCCGGGGTTTATTTGGCTTTTGGAACCCAGCACCTCTGCTCAGTTCTGCCGCACTGAGGGTACTTTTGTTCAATGCCTTCTGTTGGAACTTGTCAGCTCTCAGTGTAGCGCACACAGCCCCAGCCCTGCCCTGCAAACCCTTCCCCATCGTGCCCACACAGTTTCCTCTCTCACTCACTCGGGGCAGGCTCCTACTGACAGCCACAGAAACAGAAGTTATTTTATGTTGTTTTATTCTTTTCCTGCGTAATGCCCGTGTCTTGTATTGGTACATCAATCCCAGCTTCTCCCGAGGCTGCAGATCAAATCTTTCAGTGTCTGTGGGAGTTTCTGGTTTTCCCATTCCCACGTCTCCCCTCTCTCTCTGTATGAAAAAAAAATTTTAATAATGGATTTGTTAAGCATTTGTTGCATAAATTAACATACAGAAGGTGTTATCATTAGTATTATTATAATAATATAATTAAAATGTATAATTTTGGCATTAGATTTTTAAATTATGGTGTTAAATTTTATTTATTGTTATCTTTTATTAGTTATTCTTATTTTTGATATTTCTTAAAGTTGTACATTTTTATAAGTAGATTTTGTGTGAATAGATATGTTTATACATTTTATTAAATTTTTATATTTATATTTGTGTGTTAATAAAAGAAAATTTATTGTTGGTTTTTTTTTAAACTGCATATTTAATATTTTTATATTTTTTAAAATGTTATTTATTGTAAGGGGATGTAGAATTAGATTGTTTATTTAGATAATGTTTTAACTGATTTAATTGTTTTAGCGTTGTTGTTGAAGTAATAGGTGGTATAAAAAGTGATGCTACCATTTTTAAGTTTCAAGGCTTAAAATTACTTTTCTATTTTGGTTACTATTGATGGATAAATGACTTTTTTGTTTTAAATTGTTAACTATTTTTATATAAGGGCTTTTTAATTATATGGGTGATTTGTAATGTTTTTTATTGGTATATTAGGTAAGTAAGTCAAGAATGGATTTTTTGAGTAGTGCTAGATAAATACAAAGTATGTAAACTTGAAACTTCAGTTAAAGTTACTTAAACGTTTGTTTTAGATTGGTTAATTGGTAAAGTGATATAATTAAAAGTAAATAAAGTAAATAGAGTAGAGGTATAATATTTGATAGAATTTTATAATTGGTAAGTTATTAAATAAGATTTTTATAATATTGATTTTTACATTTATAAAGAAACTTAAAGTTTATATATTTTGGTGGGTGTAGTACAAGATGTTAGGTGTAAGTTGCAATTCTTGTGTAATTTACTTGTATTTACATATTTACTTGTATTTACATATTTAGTAACATAGTAACCTATGTTACTAAATATCTATATTTAGTAACATAGGTGAAATGATATAATTAGTAAGTATTAAAAGATTGTACATTATTTTAGAGTTTATAACAGTTGATAAATGTTAAATTAGTGGTAAGTTAAATATTTATGTGTGGATAATGATTTTTTAAGTTTATTTAAAAAATAAGTTTATTTGTTATATTGATAAAGTTAAATTGTTAAGTTAAAATTATTTTAATTTATTTTTGACGTAGAAAATATTTGGGTTTGTTGTTAATTATTTTATTTAGGTAGAGTTAGGGTTAGGTTATAGTTTAAATTTTAATTGGTGAATGTTACTTACTATATTTTTATCTAATGTTTTTAAAAGTAGTAGTTAAGAGTAAAAATGTTAGGATTAAAGATTAATTACACTATGTAATAATTGGATTTTTTTAGAAGTTTTTTAGAATTGAGATGCTTTGAATATAGTAACCTTTTTTTTTAAGGATTTGAAAGTGGTTATGGACGGGATTGTGAGTTTGGATTTGGATATTGAGAGTGTGAAGGTGCAGGAAATGTAGGAGAGAGTCATTACTTAGTGTGAAACTTAGAAAAAGAAATTAATGTTGTAGTTGGATTTTATATTGAAGTGATTTTGTAATAATAACTGAGGAAACTGATAAGATTAACAGTTTGGAGGAGGTTTTTAATGAAATATCTTTTTTTTAATCTTGAAAAATATTTAAAATGATGAGATAACATTAGGTTAAATTATAGAGTTAGTGTAGAGATTAGTTAGAGAGTTAACTTGGTGTAAGAGCGGTATAAGTTGAGAATAAAAAAGTAGGAATTAGAAATTTTATGTGTTTTTAGATCATTATATAAAGAGATAAAGTATATGAAAGTTGGTTGTAATTATAATAATATTTAATAAATATTGTTTATTATAAAAATGAATATATTTATATTATATAATTAGTATATTAGTAGTATGTGTTTGAAGAAGTTAGGATAACTTTTAAAAAATAGTTATATATTAAGGAAATAGAGTAAAATTTTTAAATAGTGTGATATGAATAGTAATTGCTATTTTTTGGTGTTACTTATAAAAGATAAAAAGAGTAGAGATTGTAATGAAGAGCAGAATTTTTGATGAAAGTGATCATATAATACACTGTATTTTTTTTACTTCTGAATAGGTGTTTGTTAGTGTTTTCTTTTAGTTGTTTTCATTGGAGTTGTTTTAATTTTTAAGAAAATTAACCATATACTGTATAGTTTAGAGAAATGATCTTTGATAAAATTTAGGATGTTATATTAAATAAGATTTAAATTTAGACTGAAGGAATTTTGATAGTAAGGAATAATAAACTTAATTTTAATAGATAAAAAGAAACTTAATGTATTTATTTAAATGTATTGACATTTAATTTTATTTGATTTTATTAACACTTAACATATTGAATGTTATTATTTATAAATATTGAAGGTTTTTTAAGTCTTTTGGTTTTAAAGAAATTTTAGTTGGTTGAGTTATGATTATTACTTATATCTTTACAGGGTGGTTTTATTTATTGGGAGATATGTTTCTTAGTAAAAGATTTTTTATTTATGTTACATTTCAAATGGTACTAATTTGTATAGTGGGGTTTTTTTTAATGCAGGATATTGATTAGATTGTTTTATATTTTTTGAGGGCTTTGAAAAAATATTTATATGGTTAGGCTTTTCTATTTTTGAAGTATGTTTTGATGGTTTTTGTTGTTTTTCTAAGAGTTTTTGATTTAGAATTTGAAGAGTATTTGGCGTTTGGAGGAAATAAAGGTGAGGGGTTTTGGATACAGCTGAGTTGTATGGTATGTTATTTTGATTTTTTGTTTGGTTGTGGGGAAGGTCTCCTTTGGTTAGATGTGGGAGCGTGAGACTGGAACTAGGACTTTTTGTCTAATGCTTGATGAGTCTGTTTTATGGGGAGGAGGTGTTATTTTAAGTTTTATAAAATACACTGAGAATTAGTTAAACTCATGGAAGAAACATTATGGTAATTAAAGGGTGCTATGTTTAAAGAGCTATAAATCTGTTTTAATAACTGCTTGACATAAGGTGAGTTGGATCTACTTTTTCTGCCCCAGCAAGCATCAGGCACATCCGCATCAATGGCACGACCCCTGCCCACTGCTCCTGTTTCACCCGACCAAAATCAAGAGCAAAAGTTGGTTGGGCTTTAAGAACTTGAAATAACTTTGAAGCAAAATAAATCACATTTTCCCCGTGTTTTTTTCCTTTCAGGTGCTGCACTCACCTCTGCAGACAAGTGCTGAGCTCTCACTGCAGGAATCCGTCAGGCCTCGGTGGCTGTGAGTTCACGTTCTTCTCACTGGGGAATTGAAATAATTGCTGGTTAATTGCAGAAATGTTTTCTGGAGCCTTTCCCCTTTTGTGCCCCTGTGCTGTGTGGGACAAGGGCAGAGGAGCCTCGGGCTGGAAAGGGGCAGGAGAAGGCAAAGGGACCCCCTGGTGTCCCCAGGGCTCTGTGGGGAACAGAACGGACACTGTGCGGGCACGGGGAGGTGAGGAGTGACAGTCTGGGGCCAAATCCCAGCTCACCCGCAGGGAAATAAGTGAGGGACATTTTGGAGGGGAAAGCTGAGGCCAGGAGTTCACCCAGCCTGGCCAAGTTGTGTTCACACAAAGTGGCACCAGAGACGAAGGTCAATCCAGAGCCCACCCTGCTCAACCTCTAAGTCCCAGAATAAATTCTTCAAGCTGCCCGTTGAGAGACTAAAAACACATGAAAGAGAACCAAGAGCATTCTGAGAGCAAACCAGAAGGTTCCTGGGAATCCCACTGCACTGTTGTCACAGCCTTTTTGACAGAGCTCTTAAGTTTTTTATTTTAATGCTGATTTTCTCTGCCTGGATCATTCACTCCGGGGGCTGTGGGGACTTTTTGGGTTTGAACTCCCTCCCTGTGGCCCTGACACTGCTCAGGAGCTGGAGGAAAAGCAGAATCAGCTCTCCTGGCAGGGGCAAGGAGTTTTCCCCCAGAGCAGATGCAGCAGCTGCCCTCCAGCCCGGCCAGGAGGGATCTGCTTTGGCTCCTGGCTGCTGCAGGGACAGAACGTGTTCAGCTGCTCCAGGTGACATTCCAGCTGCCTCATCTCCCATCCCTGCTCCCGCCCCTCCTGCTCTCAGCTCCCGCCCAGCCAGCTGTGCCGAGGGGAATTTGTCCCACCAGCAGCAGGGGAAGGACAAGGGCTCCCACCCTGGCACTTGGATTGTCCCTCTGCGGGATGCTGGCTGCTGGGATTTAGATCATTCTATACATTTGGCTGCTGAAACTTCCTCACTCAGGGGATTTAGCACAAAGATTGTTCTCTGCGTGGTGCCTGGATTTGGGGTTCAGTATCAGCTTTGCTAGTTCAGATTAATTATGCCCACAGCCCCAGGTTCCCTGCTGAATTCCTGCTGGAATAACCTGACAGTGCCTCGTGGAGAGTGGAAATTCCCATGCAGAGCTGCCACTTTAGCACCAGCTGTGTCAGGAACCAGCAGAGGTTCCAGGGAAGCTCAGTGGGATCAGGACAAGGACAGGTCTCTATTCTATAGAACTTGCTATTTAAAACCCTCATCCCCCAGCCCAGGGCTGTGTCTGGAGTCACTTGACAGAGTTCCCTGGAACTCAGCTGATTTCACCCCCCGGAGCTCAGGCTCCAGCTGATGTTTTAAAGCAGGACAAGGCGGTGGCTGGATGCGCTCCCGGCCTGTGCTGAGGCAGAACATCTGTCCTGCAGAAGCTCCGCTCCTTTCAGAGCCTCAGCAGCGGCCTCTGCATGTCCTTTTCCCTCAGGAAAGGGATGCACATCCCTGCCTGCAGCACACCTCCAGTGGGACCCACCTGTGAGAGTTTTCCATCACTTCTGCACCTCCAGCTGGCTCCCTGGAAATCTCCAGACATCATCGCACTCAAACCTCTGATTTTAAGGCATCTCTGAGGCTGTGGCTTGGCATTTAGTATCTGTGAGGGAAGATTGCCTTGGCTCAAATGAAATGTAAACTTTAAGGCATTTAGAGATTTTGAGGAGCTAAGAGAAATACGTCTTACTAGAATTAATTAAAATAAGAATAATAAATGAGTAGGCCTTGATGAAGTTAGGAGTTAGTAGTTAACTAATAATTAATTGCTTGTCAGCACAATGTTTAGTTAGCTGGATTTATAATGAAGAATATAGAAACTGATAAATAGCTTTTAGGAACATAAGACAATTGTGGGCCTCCTCTGTTCTGAAACCAATTGAAGACAAGGAATGGGAGTTCTACCAAGAGTTCATTTGTCATACTTGCATTGAAAAGGTAGAAAGGTCAGAAGGAGGAAGACATCATTTACTTCCTCATTTTGGGACCCCTCCCCATGAAAGGGACCACCGACCCATTTCAAGGGACAAACTACGCATGCTTAATAGCTTTTGGAGTGATTAGCATACGAAGCGGGGAATGGGATGTACCAAAATTATGAATATGTATTTGTATTTTGTGTATTCAATACTTGTATGGATAAAAAGACTCTGTAATCACCTGGAAGGGGCGGTGTGTATTTGGGAGCGATCCCGCACGCTGCCCGGCGTCGAATAAACACACACTTGCTAACTTTAAACTGTTTAGAGAGTTTTTGTCCGTCACAGTTGGATTTCGATACTAGATCAATATCCATATTTTTTTAATAAATCACAAACGCTGCTGGTGGATGATGGCCTCAGGCTGGAAAAGAGGGAGGAGATTTGGGGTGGCTGGGACATACCTGGCAGCTGTGTGGGAGCTCGGGGAGGTCAGAAACGGGGATTGCTGTCAGAGCCCCTCTGCAAACGGCCGTGCCTCGGTTCCCAGGTGATGCCAGCCGTTCCCTGGGGTCCCTCCGGGCTGTCGGTGCCGTCTGTCCGGGCTGAAGCATCCCTGCGCGCCTGTGGGGAGCAGCCCCCGGCCGAGGAGCCACGGGCAGCCCTTGAGCCGCGTCCGTGCCAGCGCTGTCCGGTGCCCCGGTGCCCGTGCCGGGCCGTGCGTTGGTCACGCTGCGAGCCACGGGCCGGGCACGGCAGCTCCTGCCCTGCCGAGCCAAGGACCGGAGGTGCTCTCTGCCCTCCGTGGGCTCCGGGCTCCTGCAGCCCCGCACCGGGCGCAGGCGGAGCGGGAGCGGCGGCCCCGGCGGAGCGGCGGTGCCGGTCCCGATCGCCGCCCCGATCCCGCCCCGATCCTCCGGCCCCGGCACCCCCACCCTGCCCGCCGAGGAAGGAGCGGCGCTGCCCGGCTCCCACAGCAGCCACCGGCGGGACCGGGGCCCAAATCCCCGGGCCCGGATCCCAGTCCCGGTCGCACCTGAGCCCGTCGGGCGCCGCGCAGCGCCGGGAGCAGCCCCGATCCGATCTCCGCACGGCGCTCCGAGCGCCGGTCCCGCCGCAGCCCGGCCGAGCATTCCCCGCAGAATGTGAGGCGGGCGCGGATCCGCCGCCATTTATGGGCGGGGGGCGGGGGGGCGGGGCCGGGGGCGGGGCCAGCACAGGTGCGCGCACAGGTGCGCGGGGCCCCAGCGCGCCTGCGCGGGGCGGGGCCGGGGGGATTTAAGCGGCGGGGAGGGCCGGGCAGAGCCATTTGACGCTGGGCGCTCGGGGCGGGAGGTTGCGGCCGGCCGGGCCCCTTTATCTCTTTTTCTCTATATTTCTTTGCTTCTGTGTTTCTGTTCTTTTGCGTTTCTTTTTCTCTATACCTCTCCTGTGTACCCTCCCTTCCTCCCCTCCCCCACCCCCTACACCCTCCCCCCCCCCAAACCCCCCCCCTCCCTCTCCCCCCTAGCCCTCCCCTCCCTCCCCCCCGGGCGGCCCCCCCTACACCCCTTTCCCTTTCCTCCCTTTCTATTCCCCTACTCACCCCTACCCTGTTCCTCTATCCTGTCCCTGTTCCTTCCCTCCCCAGCCGGGTTCCCCCGCGCCCCCTTTCCCTGCTCCCCTCCCCGCTCCACACGTTCCGCCTCCTTCCCCAAACCTGCCTTCAATCCTTCCTTTCCTTCCTCCACCCTGCCTTCCCCCCAGCCCCCTCCCCGACTGCCCCGCGCACCCCGACCTCTGTCCCCCTGCCCCCTGTCCTTGTCCCCTTCCTCTCGGCTGCCGCTGTGCTGCCCTGTTCTCGTTGCCCATTCCCCTTTTCCTTCTTTCCTCGCAGCCGCGGGGCTCGGGGTGCCGGATAATAAAGCCCAGAGGGCCGGAGCCCGGCGCCCCCCGCCCTCGCTGGGGTCCCCACACGGGGCAGGAGCCGCTCTGCGGGTCCCCCCATTACAGTGCAACACACGGGCCGACACTGCCGGGGCTCCGGCTTTCCCGACATCACACTGGGGGTCGGGCCGGGGGCAGGGAGGGTCCTGGGGGGTGGGGGGGTGAGGAAGGGCCCCCTCATTAGGAGGGGGCTCTGGGGGGAGGGGGGGGTGGGGGTTAGGGGGAGGGATGGGGGGGCGGGGCCGGGGGGGGTGGGAGGGGAGGGGCAGGGGGTGGGAGGGGTGGGGTGGGGTAGGGGGGGCGGGGCCGGGGGGGTGGGAGGGGTGGGGTAGGGGTGGGGTAGGGGGGGTGGGGGGGGGTGAGGGGGGAGGGAGGGGGGGGTGGGGTGGGGGGGGGGAGGGAGGGGAGGGTGGGGAGGGTGGGGTGGGGGGGAGGGGGGGTGGGAGGGGGGGTGGGGTGGGGGGGTGGGGTGGGGGGGAGGGGGGGTGGGGGGGTGGGGTGGGGGGGTGGGGGGGTGGGGTGGGGGGGTGGGGGGGGGGAGGGGGGGTGGGAGGGGGGGTGGGGTGGGGTGGGGGGGGAGGGGGGGTGGGGGGGGAGGGAGGGGGGGTGGGGGGGGTGGGGGGGGGTAGCAGAGGGGGTCACGTCACTCAGCGGCATGAACAGACATATATAAAAAAAAAAAATGAAAAAAACACACCAGCAGCCGTCCTCCAGGACCCTCCCCCCCCACCCCTCCCTCCCCCCCACCCCACCCCACCCCCCCACCCCACCCCCCCTCCCTCCCCCCCACCCCACCCCACCCCCCCTCCCTCCCCCCACCCCACCCCACCCCCCCTCCCTCCCCCCCCACCCCCCCACCCCACCCCCCCCACCCCACCCCCCCCACCCCCCCTCCCCCCCCACCCCACCCCCCCACCCCACCCCCCCTCCCTCCCCCCCCACCCCCCCCCCCCCACCCCACCCCCCCCCCCACCCCCCCACCCCACCCCCCCTCCCTCCCCCCCACCCCACCCCCCCCCACCCCCCCTCCCCCCCACCCCACCCCCCCACCCCCCCTCCCACCCCCCCTCCCCCCCACCCCCCCACCCCACCCTCCCCTCCCTCCCCCCCCCCCACCCCACCCCACCCCCCCACCCCACCCTCCCCTCCCTCCCCCCCCCCCACCCCACCCCACCCCCCCCTCCCTCCCTCCCCCCTCACCCCCCCACCCCCCCCCACCCCCCCTACCCCACCCCTACCCCACCCCTCCCACCCCCCCGGCCCCGCCCCCCTACCCCACCCCTACCCCACCCCTCCCACCCCCTGCCCCTCCCCTCCCACCCCCCCGGCCCCGCCCCCCCATCCCTCCCCCTAACCCCCACCCCCCCCTCCCCCCAGAGCCCCCTCCTAATGAGGGGGCCCTTCCTCACCCCCCCACCCCCCAGGACCCTCCCTGCCCCCGGCCCGACCCCCAGTGTGATGTCGGGAAAGCCGGAGCCCCGGCAGTGTCGGCCCGTGTGTTGCACTGTAATGGGGGGACCCGCAGAGCGGCTCCTGCCCCGTGTGGGGACCCCAGCGAGGGCGGGGGGCGCCGGGCTCCGGCCCTCTGGGCTTTATTATCCGGCACCCCGAGCCCCGCGGCTGCGAGGAAAGAAGGAAAAGGGGAATGGGCAACGAGAACAGGGCAGCACAGCGGCAGCCGAGAGGAAGGGGACAAGGACAGGGGGCAGGGGGACAGAGGTCGGGGTGCGCGGGGCAGTCGGGGAGGGGGCTGGGGGGAAGGCAGGGTGGAGGAAGGAAAGGAAGGATTGAAGGCAGGTTTGGGGAAGGAGGCGGAACGTGTGGAGCGGGGAGGGGAGCAGGGAAAGGGGGCGCGGGGGAACCCGGCTGGGGAGGGAAGGAACAGGGACAGGATAGAGGAACAGGGTAGGGGTCAGTAGGGGAATAGAAAGGGAGGAAAGGGAAAGGGGTGTAGGGGGGGCCGCCCGGGGGGGAGGGAGGGGAGGGCTAGGGGGGAGAGGGAGGGGGGGGGTTTGGGGGGGGGAGGGTGTAGGGGGTGGGGGAGGGGAGGAAGGGAGGGTACACAGGAGAGGTATAGAGAAAAAGAAACGCAAAACAACAGAAACACAGAAGCAAAGAAATATAGAGAAAAAGAGATAAAGGGGCCCGCCCGGCCGCAACCTCCCGCCCCGAGCGCCCAGCGTCAAATGGCTCTGCCCGGCCCTCCCCGCCGCTTAAATCCCCCCGGCCCCGCCCCGCGCAGGCGCGCTGGGGCCCCGCGCACCTGTGCGCGCACCTGTGCTGGCCCCGCCCCCGGCCCCGCCCCCCCGCCCCCCGCCCATAAATGGCGGCGGATCCGCGCCCGCCTCACATTCTGCGGGGAATGCTCGGCCGGGCTGCGGCGGGACCGGCGCTCGGAGCGCCGTGCGGAGATCGGATCGGGGCTGCTCCCGGCGCTGCGCGGCGCCCGACGGGCTCAGGTGCGACCGGGACTGGGATCCGGGCCCGGGGATTTGGGCCCCGGTCCCGCCGGTGGCTGCTGTGGGAGCCGGGCAGCGCCGCTCCTTCCTCGGCGGGCAGGGTGGGGGTGCCGGGGCCGGAGGATCGGGGCGGGATCGGGGCTGGGATCGGGACCGGCACCGCCGCTCCGCCGGGGCCGCCGCTCCCGCTCCGCCTGCGCCCGGTGCGGGGCTGCAGGAGCCCGGAGACCCCGGAGGGCAGAGAGCACCTCCGGTCCTTGGCTCGGCAGGGCAGGAGCTGCCGTGCCCGGCCCGTGGCTCGCAGCGTGACCAACGCACGGCCCGGCACGGGCACCGGGGCACCGGACAGCGCTGGCACGGACGCGGCTCAAGGGCTGCCCGTGGCTCCTCGGCCGGGGGCTGCTCCCCACAGGCGCGCAGGGATGCTTCAGCCCGGACAGACGGCACCGACAGCCCGGAGGGACCCCAGGGAACGGCTGGCATCACCTGGGAACGGAGGCACGGCCGTTTGCAGAGGGGCTCTGACAGCAATCCCCGTTTCTGACCTCCCCGAGCTCCCACACAGCTGCCAGGTATGTCCCAGCCACCCCAAATCTCCTCCCTCTTTTCCAGCCTGAGGCCATCATCCACCAGCAGCGTTTGTGATTTATTAAAAAAATATGGATATTGATCTAGTATCGAAATCCAACTGTGACGGACAAAAACTCTCTAACAGTTTAAAGTTAGCAAGTGTGTGTTTATTCGACGCCGGGCAGCGTGCGGGATCGCTCCCAAATACACACCGCCCCTTCCAGGTGATTACAGAGTCTTTTTATCCATACAAGTATTGAATACACAAAATACAAATACATATTCATAATTTTGGTACATCCCATTCCCCGCTTCGTACGCTAATCACTCCAAAAGCTATTAAGCATGCGTAGTTTGTCCTTTGAAATGGGTCGGTGGTCCCTTTCATGGGGAGGGGTCCCAAAATGAGGAAGTAAATGACATCTTCCTCCTTCTGACCTTTCTACCTTTTCAATGCAAGTATGACAAATGAACTCTTGGTAGAACTCCCATTCCTTGTCTTCAATTGGTTTCAGAACAGAGAAGGCCCACAATTGTCTTATGTTCCTAAAAGCTATTTATCAGTTTCTATATTCTTCATTATAAACCCAGCTAACTAAACATTGTGCTGACAAGCAATTAATTATTAGTTAACTACTAACTCCTAACTTCATCAAGGCCTACTCATTTATTATTCTTATTTTAATTAATTCTAGTAAGACGTATTTCTCTTAGCTCCTCAAAATCTCTAAATGCCTTAAAGTTTACATTTCATTTGAGCCAAGGCAATCTTCCCTCACAGATACTAAATGCCAAGCCACAGCCTCGGAGATGCCTTAAAATCAGAGGTTCGAGTGCGATGATGTCTGGAGATTTCCAGGGAGCCAGCTGGAGGTGCAGAAGTGATGGAAAACTCTCACAGGTGGGTCCCACTGGAGGTGTGCTGCAGGCAGGGATGTGCATCCCTTTCCTGAGGGAAAAGGACATGCAGAGGCCACTGCTGAGGCTCTGAAAGGAGCGGAGCTTCTGCAGGAGAGATGTTCTGCCTCAGCACAGGCCGGGAGCGCATCCAGCCACCCCCTTGTCCTGCTTTAAAACATCAGCTGGAGCCTGAGCTCCGGGGGCTGAAATCAGCTGAGTTCCAGGGAACTCTGTCAAGTGACTCCAGACACAGCCCTGGGCTGGGGGATGAGGGTTTTAAATAGCAAGTTCTATAGAATAGAGACCTGTCCTTGTCCTGATCCCACTGAGCTTCCCTGGAACCTCTGCTGGTTCCTGACACAGCTGGTGCTAAAGTGGCAGCTCTGCATGGGAATTTCCACTCTCCACGAGGCACTGTCAGGTTATTCCAGCAGGAATTCAGCAGGGAACCTGGGGCTGTGGGCATAATTCATCTGAACTAGCAAAGCTGATACTTAACCCCAAATCCCGGCACCACGCAGAGAACAATCTTTGTGCTAAATCCCCTGGGTGGGGAAGTTTCAGCAGCCAAATGTATAGAATGATCTAAATCCCAGCAAGCAGCATCCCCCAGAGGGACAATCCAAGTGCCAGGGTGGGAGCCCTTGTCCTTCCCCTGCTGCTGGTGGGACAAATTACCCTCGGCACAGCTGGCTGGGCGGGAGCTGAGAGCAGGAGGGGCGGGAGCAGGGATGGGAGATGAGGCAGCTGGAATGTCACCTGGAGCAGCTGAACACGTTCTGTCCCTGCAGCAGCCAGGAGCCAAAGCAGATCCCTCCTGGCCGGGCTGGAGGGCAGCTGCTGCATCTGCTCTGGGGGAAAACTCCTTGCCCCTGCCAGGAGAGCTGACTCTGCTTTTCCTCCAGCTCCTGAGCAGTGTCAGGGCCACAGGGAGGGAGTTCAATCCCAAAAAATCCCCACAGCCCCCAGAGTGAATGATCCAGGCAGAAAAAATCAGCATTGAGATAAAAAACTTAAGAGCTCTGTCAAAAAGGCTGTGACAACAGTGCAGTGGGATTCCCAAGAACCTTCTGGTTTGCTCTCGGAATGCTCTTGGTTCTCTTTCATGTGTTTTTAGTCTCTCAACGGGCAGCTTGAAGAATTTATTCTGGGACTTAGAGGTTGAGCAGGGTGGGCTCTGGATTGACTTTCGTCTCCGGTGCCACTTTGTGCGAACACAACTTGGCCAGGCTGGGTGAACTCATGGCCTCAGCTTTCCCCTCCAAAATGTCCCTCACTTATTTCCCTGCGGGTCAGCTGGGATTTGGCCCCAGACTGTCACTCCTCACCTCCCCGTGCCCGCACAGTGTCCGTTCTGTTCCCCACAGAGCCCTGGGGACACCAGGGGGTCCCTTTGCCTTCTCCCGCCCCTTTCCAGCCCGAGGCTCCTCTGCCCTTGTCCCACACAGCACAGGGGCACAAAAGGGGAAAGGCTCCAGAAAACATTTCTGCAATTAACCAGCAATTATTTCAATTCCCCAGTGAGAAGAACGTGAACTCACAGCCACCGAGGCCTGACAGGTTCCTGCAGTGAGAGCTCAGCGCTTGTCTGCAGAGGTGAGTGCAGCATCTGAAAGGAAAAAAACACAGGGGAAAAATGTGATTTATTTTGCTTCAAAGTTATTTCAAGTTCTTAAAGCCCAACCAACTTTTGCTCTTGATTTTGGTCGGGTGAAACAGGAGCAGTGGGCAGGGGTCGTGCCATTGATGCGGACGTGCCTGATGCTTGCTGGGGCAGAAAAAGTAGATTGAGCTCACCTTATGTCAAGCAGTTATTAAAAAAGATTTATAGCTCTTTAAACATAGCACCCTTTAATTACCATAATGTTTCTTCCATGAGTTTAACTAATTCTCAGTGTATTTTATAAAACTTAAAATAACACCTCCTCCCCATAAAACACACTCATCAAGCATTAGACAAAAAGTCCTAGTTCCAGTCTCACGCTCCCACATCTAACCAAAGGAGACCTTCCCCACAACCAAACAAAAAATCAAAATAACATACCATACAACTCAGCTGTATCCAAAACCCCTCACCTTTATTTCCTCCAAACGCCAAATACTCTTCAAATTCTAAATCAAAAACTCTTAGAAAAACAACAAAAACCATCAAAACATACTTCAAAAATAGAAAAGCCTAACCATATAAATATTTTTTCAAAGCCCACAAAAAATATAAAACAATCTAATCAATATCCTGCATTTAAAAAAACCCCACTGTACAAATTAGCACCATTTGAAATGTAACATAAATAAAAGATCTTTTACTAAGAAACATATCTCCCAATAAATAAAACCACCCTGTAAAGATATAAGTAATAATCATAACTCAACCAACTAAAATTTCTTTAAAACCAAAAGACTTAAAAGACCTTCAATATTTATAAATAATAACATTCAATATGTTGTGTTAATAAAATCAAACAAAATTAAATGTCAGTACATTTAAATAAATACATTAAGTTTCTTTTTATCTATTAAAATTAAGTTTATTATTCCTTACTATCAAAATTCATTGTCTAAATTTAAATGTTATTTAATATAACTTATCCTAAATTTTATCAAAGATCATTTCTCTAAACTATACAGTAAATGGTTAATTTTCTTAAAAATTAAAACAACTCCAATGAAAACAACTAAAAGAAAACACTAACAAACACCTATTCAGAAGTAAAAAAATACAGTGTATTATATCATCAATTTCATCAAAAATTCTGCTCTTCAATACAATCCCTACTCTTTTTATCTTTTGTAACACCAAAAAATAGCAATTACTATTCATATCATACTATTTAAAAATTTTACTCTATTTCCTTAATATATAAATATTTTTTAAAAGTTATCCTAACTTCTTCAAACACTTACTACTAATATACTTTATCTCTTTATATAATGATCTAAAAACACATAAAATTTCCAATTCCTACTTTTTTATTCTCAACTTATACCGCTCTTACACCAGGTTAACTCTCTAACTAATCTCTACACTAACTCTATAATTTAACCTAATGTTATCTCATCATTTTAAATATTTTTCAAGATTAAAAAAAAGATATTTGATTAAAAACCTCCTCCAAACTGTTAATCTTATCAGTTTCCTCAGTTATTATTACAAAATCACTTCAATATAAAATCCAACTACAACATTAATTTCTTTTTCTAAGTTTCACACTAAGTAATCACTCTCTCATACATTTCCTGCACCTTCACACTCTCAATATCCAAATCCAAACTCACAATCCTGTCCATAACCACTTTCAAATCCTTATAAAAATAGGTTACTATATTCAAAGCATATCTATTCTAAAAAACTTCTAAAAAAACCAATTATTAAATAATGTAATTAATCTTTAATCCTAACATTTTTACTCTTAACTACTACTTTTAAAAACATTAGATAAAAATATATTAAGTAACATTTGCCAATTAAAATTTAAAATCTAACCTAACCCTAACTCTACCTAAATAAAATAATTAACAACAAACCCAAATATTTTCTACGTCAAAAATAAATTAAAATAACTTTAATTTAACAATTTAACTTTATCAATATAACAAATAAACTTATTTTTAGAATAAACTTAAAAAATCATTATCCACACATAAATATTTAACTTACCACTAATTTAACATTTATCAACTATTATAACTCACACAAAATCTACTTATAAAAATGTACAACTTTAAGAAATATCAAAAATAAGAATAACTTATAAAACGTAACAATAAATAAAATTTAACACCATAATTTAAAAATCTTATGCCAAAATTATACATTTTAATTATATTATTATAATAATACTACTACTAATGATAACACCTTCCTTATGTTAATATGTGCAACAAATGCTTAACAAATCCATTAATAAAAACTTTTTTTCATACAGAGAGAGAGGGGAGATGTGGGAATGGGAAAACCAGAAACTCCCACAGACACTGAAAGATTTGATCTGCAGCCTCGGGAGAAGCTGGGATTGATGTACCAATACAAGACACGGGCATTACGCAGGAAAAGAATAAAACAACATAAAATAACTTCTGTTTCTGTGGCTGTCAGTAGGAGCCTGCCCCGAGTGAGTGAGAGAGGAAACTGTGTGGGCACGATGGGGAAGGGTTTGCAGGGCAGGGCTGGGGCTGTGTGCGCTACACTGAGAGCTGACAAGTTCCAACAGAAGGCATTGAACAAAAGTACCCTCAGTGCGGCAGAACTGAGCAGAGGTGCTGGGTTCCAAAAGCCAAATAAACCCCGGGGTTAGAAAGTTCTGGCCTGCCTTGGAACAAAGAACTTGTGGCTGCTCCTGAGCCGCAGCAGCTGCTCGCTCTGCAAACCCTCACGCTCCCAGGCGGGTGCTCACCTGAGCACTGAGCGCTCCCGGCCCAAGAGCAGTCCCATCCCTTCCTTGCTAACAGCACAGGGAGAAAAAATGAAAAAAGATCACTCTGGCCAGCAGGGCTCTCTCTCTCTGCGTGGGTTAGGGGCAGGGCCCTGCAGGGAGCAGGGCGCTCCAGCACCGACAGCCCGAATCCAGAGCAGATCCACGGGGGAGCAGCGGGCTGGGGACAGCTGGGGACAGCAATGAGCAGAGCCCATCAGCCTCCCTCTGGGGCTGGGACTGCATTTAGCACACAGCTCATACCAGCTGTGGCACTTACACACCTCAGACTCCTTACCACAAACCAGTTCTGGTCTAGCTCTCAGGGTGACCTGCACCTCCTCCCCAGAAACCACAGGAATTAGAATTTCCTGCTGGTTTTACAAACTTCACGGCAGCTTTGCAAATGCAAATCCCAGCAGGTCCCTGCTTTCCAGAGCACCCATCCTCAGCCATCTCCACTTCCCTGGAAAACCTGCTCCAGCCCCGGGCTGTACCAAGGTGAGCACAAGTCTGGAGAGGTCAGAACCCTCACCTGGACTGCTGCACTCGGAGCGAGATCCAGCTACAAATGGAATTCCAGAAACAGCCTCCAAAATGTTCCATAATCACACCTTTAAAATGGCTCCACAGGGCAACAGCTCCAGTGCCAGAGCAGCACCTGCACGAGTCCTTGTGCCAGCCCTGGCTCCCTGAAAAACACAATAAACCAACATCACACAGGCCTTGTTTGCAGAATTCCTGATCCAAACCCTCACCTTTCCTGCCCAGCATTGAGGGAAATCTGACACAGTATTCACAGGTAACCTTTGCTGAGAGCAGCCATCACCCCAGTCCCCCAGCCTGGGCAGGGTTTTGCAGTGAATGGACCCAACTTCTAACCCTGAACCTAAATTTCTGTCAGCTTTTGTTAGAAAGATACTGGAGAGAAAATCATACAACAGATTTAAAACATTGCACGAGGAATAACCGGCCCAGACAAAACCAAACCAGCCCATCTCTGCTCCACCCCATTTCTCCCAGTTTTGGGAGAAATACTGATATAGTTTGTAAATACTCCCCTTCCCTGCTGCACTGTCCTTCACTGCACGTCCCTGGAGAGGATTTACTTCATTTTTTGTGCCCAGCAGCACCTCTGCAGCCCAAATCCCACTCCTCGCAGACACAGCCTGAGCAGAGCTCAGGCAGTGTTCCCAGCAGCGGATGCAATTCCGAGTTCCCTGGATTGCTCACGGGGCACTCGCAGCAATCTCCCCTCAGCCCAGACTCTGTGCTCAGAGGGAAGCGCAGCCCGATGGGACACAGCTCTGGCACCACATTCCCCTTGTTCCTGCTGGCCTGGAAAGCCACAGATAAACCCAGTCCCTCCGACCTTGCACCCTGAACCCCAGGAGAGCCGGAGCTGACCCCAGATCCCGGCGCCCTGCACGGCTGCGCTGACACCAGCACAGGCTGAGCGCCGCCCAGCACCCTTCCTCATTTTCCTCCCTCTGCTCCCAAATCCTGCCAGCCCTGCCCTGCAGCTCCTGCCCCAGCCCCAGCAGAGGCTGGCACCCAGCCCTGCAGCAGCTGGCAGAGCTGGGAATGCACCGAGAGCTCGGCTCCCCGGGCTCCCAGCCCCAGACCAGTCCTTGGGTGCCCGAACAATGCCCAGCCTGCCCCCCTGGGCACAGCCAAACACCACAGCTCCGTCAGCCCCAAGGAACTCTGGCATTTGCCTCTTCCCTGCTGCCCTTTCCCAGCACACAGGGGTACGGCTGGGCTGTCAGAAATGGCATTCCCGAGGCACTTAATCCCAGCAGAGAGGAAAAGGGGAACCCTGCGTCCCTCTGACTTACCCCACAGCGTGGGCAGGACCAGGAGCCCTCCAGTGCACACCCCTGGTGCTGAAGCCTCTTGGCTCTGGCTGCTTAAACACTGAAGCTTCTGGCAAAGATGGGAGGAGCTTAATGATTTCTCCTGTCCTGAAAGAGAGGAGGAAATGAACATTAAGTCCACTGTGGAAGCCAATGGATCCCGGCTTTCACACTTCTGCTGTGATTGCTCACCAGGGGGTTTTATCCGTGAGAGGGGACAGCAATTCAAATATAAAAGCATTTTTATTCCTAACTATTTCATTAAAAGGAAGCTCATTTCTCTATTGCATTCTTAGCCTAATTTTAACAGAACCATTTTTATCCCAGGCCCCACTTGTCCGTCATTCAATCCTTTACCATGGGACTTTATACAAAGGAAGGGACACCTGGGTGATGTGTCACAAGAAATCCCAAAGAGAAAAGTGTCCAAAACCTCACAGAGAAAGGTTTCAAGGCACTCCAGTGCACAGACAGCTGCTCATGCCTTGTCAGGCCACACCAGTTCTGTCACATCCACCTGAGCTGTGCAGGCGAGGCAAAGGCTGCCCTTCCTCCCAGGGAACACTGTCTGAGACCACAGAGAGCCATCCTGGGTGAAAGGAATGAAATGAAAATGTTTTCTGGCAGAAAATGAGTATCTGTAATCAGACCCTCTGGACAGATTTAGTAACACCACTTTCAGATGATAAATACAGGCCATGCCCATCCTTCCAGGCCAGGTGAAACCAGGAAGGAGAACTACAGGAAAAGCAGGAAGACAGAGCCCCTTATTTGGATATATATAGAATGCCCCTGGTTTGGTGGTTTGCCTTTGCTCCTAAGCTTTGGCTTCACCCCTCTCCAGAGGAGCAGGGAATTCCTCCAGGGTGAGGGGGAGTCTGGTCCCACTCCAGGATGTGTCCAGTAAAGGAGGGAAGTTCTTTAGAGTAAGTGACCAGTGTTTTTGTTACACACAAAAATCAAACCAAACAAACACTGAATTGGACTACACCGAGCTGCAACACAAAGTGTTCACAGCAGGCAGAGGCCAGAGGAGCACACAGCACCCAGAAGTACCATTTCACTTGGTTCTTCTGCTCTCATGCATTTTAATTCTGCTTCGCTTCACAGCTGCTACTCTGCCAAGGCCATTTCCATTTTCAGAAGCCTGTGTCACGTGTAGCCGAGGCTTAAACATCACAGGATCTATGTGCACTTCAGTGATCTTACACTAAGTACCTCAGAAACCAAAAGAATAAATCCAAGACTTCAGCTGGGTTAAAAATACCAGAACAACAAATAAGCAAACAAAAACCCCAACCCACCTTTCCAGTAGTTTTAAAAACAGAAGTCTTTACAACCAGCATAAAATGAATGTAACATTTGGATCCAAGCAGAGGTACAATTTAAATGCCAGTATTCTGGAACTGCTAATAACTCTGCAAGTATTTACATGGGTGGATGTGTTACTGGATGGAAAGAATATAATGCAAGAAAGAGAAGATTAGCTGTGTTTAGGATGGGAAGAAGATGATTAAAAAATACCTTTTGTCTGGACGCTCATGCAATCATCTTCTCTTGACCTCAGGATGGCTGCCAAAAATAGAGAGTGCTGTGTGACCACCATGTGTAGTTTGGAGAGCTTGACTACGCTCTTAGTGAGGATTCTTTCATGTATAGTAACTGGATGGCAACGTTCAGGACCTTCAGAAATGTTTCATCTCTGTAACGGTACCTTTGGGAGAAGGATCACAGAGAAGTCAGACTGTAACCAAACCCAAGAAAACCCACTTGAAGCTACAAGTTGGGTAAGAAATGAGAACTTGGCAAAGAAAATTAACTTGGCAAAGAAAATGAACTTGGTGAAACCAAACCAAATTCAAATGAAAGCACTTACTTGAGCCCTGTCTTCACAAGGTCACACCAGTCATCTGGGTCCACTTCTTCAACCACACACTGCGTGCAGCAAGTAAAAACAGGTGTTGGTTTACATTTGGCACATGGAGCTTCTACAGCAATTTTTGTTCAAGGGACACACTAAGAACACGCAAGCCAAACGCTCACGTGGGATGATCTGAGGGTAACAGGGAAAAAAGCTCTTGGATACAACAATCCTAATTCCTGGCTCAAAAGAAACTTGTTGGTCTGGGAGCAGGGGCTGTATGGAATCAAAAAGCAAGCTGGGCTGTAGGTTCCAAAAACCCAGCGGCTCAATACTCTTCAAACGCCTCAAGTGCAAAAGGATTCGCAACTTGACAAGTCAAAGCGAGAGCCTGGAGCAGACTGACAGCTGCACATCCCAACAGTCCTGGGAATGCAGGTGCCAACCTCGCCAGGCTGGAAACACCCTCAGGATGGGATGGACCCTGTGAGGTGGCCCCAGGGCCTGCAGAGTCAGCCAGGTCCTACAAGGGAGTCTCAGCAAAAGCCATGAGAGCGCAAAGGCATTCACTGCCCAGGGACCTTCAGTGTTGCGTGTCACGGGGATCCCTGTTCACTGAACTCAAACCAAGGCAACAGTATACAGAGGGAGTGACCAAGTAGTGTTCTTCAAGATCAAAGTCTGATTTCTATTCCTGATCAACCAGACTTTTGCCCCAGACTTCAGATGGCATGGCAGATGGGTCTTGGCACAAGTATCTCTATCAGCTTCTTTTAAAAAAGAAGGTGATAACTTAAATTTAAAAATTAAATTAATTAATTTATAATAATTTAATTAATTAATTTTAACTTTTTTTTTTTTTAATTCCACTGGTAACCTTTGATTTCTTACTCCTAAATACCTCAAGCTCACACATTCAAAGGCGATTCGTACCAGAAAGTCATCATCAAGAACACAAAACTGCCTCGTATAAAGGATTCTCAGGACTCGGAAAAAGCTATGAAAAATCCACGGAAACCAAAATCCACAAAACAGGAAATCGAGTCCAATCTGTATTTACAAAATCTACAACTGCCCAATCACACATATGCATACAGTCCCTCTGTGGCAAAGGAGATAAGCAGTCTCACCAATAATTCCTCTAGCCTCAGCAGCATGGACCTCTCCACTTCTTGCTTGCCTTCATCTTTACTGCTGCTGTACATGGCAACTAACCCCTTTACGCAGGCTGAGAAGAGATGTCTCCTCCAGGAATGCAGCTCCTCTGAGTTTTTAAGCACCGTGGATATGGCATCTGCCACGGCCCAGCTGCAGAGAGATAGTTGTTGATTTTCTTATTAACATTTTAACTTGGTTTTGTATATCTTAAAGATGTCTTGCTGCCAAAGTGCAAAGCAACAGATTCTCGGAGGAGAGGACGCTGTTAATGCTCCCATTCCTATCACACTGATTCCCAGGACAAACTGAGCCCTGGGGGAGGCACACACACACACACGCTGCCCACCTCTCTTCATTGCCTGCTCTCTCCGGAGCAGCAGGAAGGCAGTCCATCAGGTTGTGCAGCCCTCTGCTTCCCGGAGGTGGCAACAGCTTGGAAAGAATTTGCAGTTTCACAGTGGCCTCAGGGTCCTGAATCGCGGCACCGAGCTCCTTCCACAGGGCTTTCCTCAGGACAGGTGTGACAGCCGAGACAGCTGTGGGGAGAGCAGAAGGCACAGGTTCCTCCACCTGCAGCTGTTAAACAACACACTAAACCTAATTTTTTTCTAATCCAGCCCCAGACCACTCAATGTCTAGGAAATGATGCTACAGCAGCTGCTAATCTGTTACAGAGAAGTGCTACACAGAGGCTCACTTCTTTACCGTGCTGACAAGGCCTTATCACTGCTTGACCTCGTAGGCAGAGCTACAGCCCCATTCAGCCTGTTCCTGTCAGAACAACTGACATTTGTTTACAAACCAACAAAATAGTTATCCCGACCTAAATACACCCATAATGCCTCAACCCATTCCCAGGAGGGCGGCAGGAGGGGCGGGCGCAGCCCTGTTCCGACGCCGCTCCACCCCGGCCCGGGAGCATCGGCCCCGCCGGGCCGCCCTCGCCGCTGCCATCCTTCCCCGGCGCCGCCGCGGAGCCGCCTTCACCGCTCCCCTCTACTCACACACACCGCCCCGCTCGCCGCTCGCCGACGCCCCGCGCCCGTCTCGGTGGTAATTGGAGCCGCTCTGGCCACTTCCGCCACATCTCGGTGGGTTTGGAGCCGCTCTTGCCGCTTCCGCCACATCTCGGTGGTTTTGGAGCCGCTCTGGCCACTTCCGCCACATCTCGGTGGTAATTGGAGCCGCTCTGGCCACTTCCGCCCCGTCTCGGTGGTTTTGGGGCCGCTCTGGCCACTTCCGCCACATCTCGGTGGTAATTGGAGCCGCTCTTGCCGCTTCCGCCACATCTCGGTGGTTTTGGGGCCGCTCTGGCCCCTCCCGCCCCGTCTCGGTGGTTTTGGGGCCGCTCTGGCCACTTCCGCCACATCTCGGTGGTTTTGGAGCCGCTCTTGCCGCTTCCGCCCCGTCTCGGTGGTTTTGGGGCCGCTCTGGCACCTCCCGCCCCGTCTCGGTGGTTTCGGCCGGGCGCTGGCTGTGGGGCTGCAGTACCGCTCTGTGGCCACAAGGCGGCAGCACCGCCGCCCGCCACAGCCGGGGGCCGCCGCTCGCCCGGAGGGGAGGCAGGGGGAAAAGAGCGGCGGCGATCGATCCCCTTGGGAAAAATCCTCCGAAATAAATGTCCCAAAAAATCCCGCACAGAAACTAAAAGACCCTGCCTCGAACCAAATAACGCCGCCCCGCCCCAAAAGCCCTTTCTTTTTAACCTATGTATATTTCTACGTTGGTGTTGTTTATTTCTAGCTGTACGGCAGGGAGGCGGTGGGAACGCACGGGAGGGGACGGGACGGGCACCCAGCGCGGCAGAGGCAGGGGCCGCGCCCAGGATGGCGGCCGCTGCAGGAGCTGGGCAGAGAGAGGCGAATCTGCCGATGCCGGTCGGCGCCTGCTCCAAATCCGACCGCCCGCGGAGCCGCTGAGCCCACAGCCCGTGTGCGCGGCACGCGAGTCCGCGACACGCCACTGCCGAGACAGCGGCCGCGGGCGGCGGCTGCAGCACCGCTCTGTGTCCGCAAGCGCTGCCACCCGCCCCTCCGGAACGTCCTCTGAAGCAAATGCCCCAAAACAGCCCGCGCGGAAAAGAACGCCAACAAAAAACCCCCTGCCTCTAACCCCATAAGAACCAAAAGAAAAAACCTTTTCTTTCAAACTGCATCTCAATATATTTTATTTTTGTATTTTACATATTTATATTCACATTCGGATTTATAATGCATATTGATGTATAATTGCAATTTTAATAATTTCTTACATTTATTCCTATTATATTTTATTACAATTTACATTTTTATACATTGCTTAATATATTACTTACATATTTCTATAGTTAGATTTCTATTTCTAAAAGGTTTATATTGCTTAAAATAAACCCCTGCCTCTATCCAAGTAAAAATCTTTTTAAAACCCCTTATCTTTCAATCTGCGTTTAAATTTATCTCTATTTTTCGCATTTATATTCAAATTTACATTTAAAATGTAGATTGATGTATGGTGTTATTTATATTCTATCTATACGGAATACTTATTTTCATTTCTATTTTATATTTTTATATATCTCTGTATACATTGAATATATATTTCTATACTTAGAATGATATCAAAAGAAAAGGTATATTCATTTTTCTTCCATTAAAACCCTGCCTCTAACCAAATAAAAACCAAAAAAAGCCCTTTCTTTAAACGATACTTGAATATTTACATGTTTTTTTCATCATTATAGTCACATTTGCATTTCTACTTTATAGTGATTGTTTATAAATATATATCATATATATTAAGGTAGCAAGATAGACAAATTATTATTTATATTATACTTCATAGATACTGCTAATATTGATTTTTACTTACCTTTGAATTTTTTATATTGATCTTAAGGTATTTACTATGTATTTCTATACACAGATTTCTAATTTTATTTTATTTATATTTATAGATTTTATAAAAAACCCCCTACCTACTACCAAATACAAAATAAAAATCCCCTTTATTTTAAACTATATTTAATTATTTCTACCTTTCTATTTTTGATTTTTACAAGTTGTTATATATTCGATTACAATATATTGAGGTACCGTATTTCGATATATAATATTTAGGACATAGAATGTGTTAAAATAGGACATACACAGTAAAATATGCATTATGTACTGTATTGATTTCTATTATTTAGTAATTTTTATATTTATATATCCACATGTATTAATTATACATCTCAATATGGATATTTTATATGGATTTTATTTATATTTATAATCTATATTTATGTGTATTTATATAAACAAAATACTATATATCAAACAATATAATACCTAATAGTAGTGGATAACATTATTCATGTTACATGTTTTATTCATATGTTTTCCATTTATATTTAAAATTGAAGTTTTATATTCCCATTTTCATATTTATGCATGTGTTTTGTTTCATTAGAGTTACAGTTAGAACTCTGCAGTTATAATCCAATTCCTAAAAATAAAATGCCATAACAAACAGCATCGAATAACCAAGAATACCATCCAAAAAATTCAGAAAGGCTCCACCAGCCAACCAACTACCAGCAAAAAAAACCCACTACGCTCCTTTCACTAACAGTTCTTATCACATAACAAAAATGGAACATTAATTAAAAAAACCCACCTATAAAAACCCACACAAAACAAAAAAAAACACTAAAAAGAAAAAAAACTCTTCAACTAACCTCTTATACTCCAAACCATACAACAGATCCCAAATGTTTCTAAAAAAACCCAAACAATACCCTACCACTACACTAACTCATCAAGAGAACCCAATACTCTAAAAAATTAACTAAACTCCCCCAAAATAATTACAGATATAAAAAAAATCGAAACCATGAAGAAACAAAAAACTCACCACCCAAATAAAATACCTAGCTATAAAGATCCACCATAGAAATACCCATGTTCCCAAAAATCAAACTAATAAAAACCAACAAATACATCCAACTACAAAAAAAAATATATATTCACAACAACAAAATAATAATTCCTAACTCAAGGACCTCAGAATGCCTTAAACCATCAAAACACAAATACCACCTAGAAATAAACATGTCACCAAAAGAGAAAAGTAACCATAAATAATAACTCCCAAATTGTCTGAGACAATAAAACACACAAAGCAATCAAACAAGACAAATAAAACCCCTACAACATAATAAACAAGAATGCAATTATCAATATTGAAAAAACCTCAATAATTAACTACAGGACACTACCTCAAACCAACCAAAATAAACCACTACATACTCACGCCAATAAAAGCCTCCACAGCCGAATTAAAAACCTACCCTCTACTTCATGCTATGACCCATAAAAAACATTATAAACCTTTAAAAACACATCCTTCAAAAACATAAGAACCCATCAAAAAGAAATCCAACCACAAGACTCAACCCAAAAAAAACACTTGTCATGAGCACCTGAAGCAAGAACCGTAACAAGCAAAAAGCACACCATGGCCCTTCTCCTACACCAACTATGAACAAAAGAAAACCATCCAGTAAGTTCCTCAAAACCACCACAGCAAGGAAGGCTGGAAAACGAGAAGCCACGCTCCTGGCACCGGTCCGTTGGCCAGTTGGTGATGGAGGTATGAGTACTCCGAGTCGATTCCCTAAAGCACAAAAATGAGAAAGGATGCTTAGAATTGCACCAGAAACCGAAAGCTGAGTAAAAACAACTGCTTCTGTCCACTGCTCCCCTTGGACATTGGGCCTTGACTGCTGCTATCTGCCTGGACCTCCTAAGAATAAAGACTGCTGTAACAAAGTCACCATCTAGGCTTCCCCTGCAAATGCAAACAATGACTGACCTGCTCATGGCAACACCCTCACCCAGCACTGGGGCTCTCTGCCACTGATTTGAACTGTCTGCATCTGAAAGGATGTTAGGACTAGTGTGAAACAGCTGCAGGACAACTTAACAGAACCAAAAATGTTAGGGCAATCAACAAATAAAAACTAGAGCCCAAATACACCCTGCATTACCAATTTCAAGTCCCCAGGACTTGTGCTGTTACAGGCTAGGCAGCAGGGCAGAGCAGCTCCAGGACAAATACGTGCAGACACCCGTGACACAGGACAGGACATGACCATCGAGGGGACAGGACAGGGAGCGAGAGCTTTCGACAAGAAGAAAGGACTCAGAGACCCAAAGAACACAGAGTGCACCAGAGACAAGTGACAGGACACACACCGGAACTGCTCTGCCCTGCGCACCTCAGCACTGTGATCAAAAGAAGCATTTTCCCTTCAGGTGGCCTAAAGGGACACTTCTCAAACATCCCCACCCCCAGAGCCGATTCAAAAGGCCCTCCCACCACCTCACTTTTGTCCCCTCCGTGGGCCCTAGCCCTCGACTTATCTCTTGGGCATCTGGGGATGAGAATCCATGTCGCTTTTTAATGGAGGCTGCCTCGTCTGCTGGGAATGTCCTATGGTCACCGGGCTGTAGTCCCGTGCTCAGCTACAATCAAGGACACCAAACATCACTGCATGATCTTATCTGCACAATGGACAAAACCCAGCAATTCTGCTACTCACCGATCTCGTACGAATGCCTGGTTGCTCGGGCCCCACACTTTGGCAATGCTCAGAGGCTGCCATCGTCATCTCTCATCGTCTGCCTGGGTTAAGAAGAGACAAAGTGACTCAGCACTGCTGAAACCAAAGTGGACCTTGGCTCCCCCTCTCTATCTCGGCGTCTCACCACAGCTCCTTGGCCATTGCCAAAGGCTACCCGGATGCCATCTTGAAATACAAAATTTCAAGGCTTCATCTCAAGAGTCCTGAAATACTTCCAGAGGACTCACAAGCGCAGGAAGTCCATCGGCCAGCTGGTGAGAGGAGCTTGGCATACTCCAAGTGGCTTCCCTAAAGCACACAAACAAGAATGGATGCTTAGAGTTGCACCAAACATTGAGACCTGAGCAAGAACAACTGCTTCTGTCCACTGCTCACCTGGCACACTGGGCCTTCACTGCTGCTATCTGCCTGGACCTCCTAAAAAAAAGGCAAAGAACACTGCTGTAACACAGTAACCATTTAGGCTTCCCTTGCAAATGCAAACAATGACTGACCTGCTCATGGCAACACCCTCACCCAGCATTGGGGCTCTCTGCCACTGATTTGAACTGTCTGCATCTGAAAGGATGTTAGGACTAGTGTAAAACAGCTGCAGGACAACTTAACAGCACCAGAAATGTTAGGGCAAACAATGGACACAAGCAACAGCTAGAGACCAAATACACCCTGCATTACCAATTTCAAGTCCCCAGGACGTGTGCTGTTACAGGCTAGGCAGCAGGGCAGAGCAGCTCCGGGACAAATACGTGCAGACACCCGTGACACAGGACAGGACATGACCATCGAGGGGACAGGACAGGGAGCGAGAGCTTTCGACAAGAAGAAAGGACTCAGAGACCCAAAGAACACAGAGTGCACCAGAGACAAGTGACAGGAAACACACCAGAACTGCTCTGCCCTGCGCACCTCAGCACTGTGATTAAAACAGACACTTTCCCTCTAGGTGGACTAAGTATACGCTTCTTGGACATCAAAAGCCCTTCTAGAAAGGCCCAACCCAGCACCCTGCTTTTATCCCCTCTGTGGGTCATGACCCTCCACTTATCTTGCACACATCTGGGGATGCAAATCCCTGTTGGCTGCAGAAGGACGCCGTCTGCCTGCCTGGTAAGTTATAGCTGTCACTTCTTGGTCTGCCAAGAGAAAGAAAACCAAACATCAGTGCACAGTCTTAACAGTACATCGAGCAAAAACTGATAATTCTGCTACTCACCATCCTCCTCAGAATGCCCGGGTTCTTGGCCTGCACGCGTCGGGCGTGCTTGGATTCTGACGCCGTCATTGCAGGGTACACCTAGGTTAAGTGAAGACAAGGCAACATGGCATTGCTGAAACACGAGTGGACTCTCACTCCTCCTCCCGACTTCCCCGACTCACTGCAACTGCTCAGCCATTCCTCTGGGCTACCAGGATGGGGCCTTGAAATGCAAAACTGGAAGGTCCATCACAGGGTCCTGCAATGCTTCCAGCGAGATCACAAGTGCATGAAACCTGGTCCTTCAGCCAGTTGGTGACAAAGGTATGCGCACACTGAGATGATTCCCTAAAGCACAAAAACAAGAATGGATGCTTAGAGTTGCACCAAAAATTGAGACCTGAGCAAGAACAACTGCTTCTGTCCACTGCTCACCTGGCACACTGGGCCTTCACTGCTGCTATCTGCCTGGACCTCCTAAAAATGAAGTCAAAGAACACCGCTGTAACAGTCACCATTCAGGCTTCCCCTGCAAATGCAAACAATGACTGACCTGCTCATGGCAACACCCTCACCGAGCACTGGGGCTCTCTGCCACTGATTTGAACTGTCTGCATCTGAAAGGAAGTTAGGACTAGTGTGAAACAGCTGCAGGACAACTTAATAGAACCAAAAATGTTAGGGCAATCAACAAATAAAAACTAGAGCCCAAATACACCCTGCATTACCAATTTCAAGTCCCCAGGACTTGTGCTGTTACAGGCTAGGCAGCAGGGCAGAGCAGCTCCGGGACAAATACGTGCAGACACCCGTGACACAGGACAGGACATGACAATCGAGGGGACAGGACAGGGAGCGAGAGCTTTCGACAAGAAGAAAGGACTCGGAGACCCAAAGAACACAGAGTGCACCAGAGACAAGTGACAGGACACACACCGGAACTGCTCTGCCCTGCGCACCTCAGCACTGTGATCAAAAGAAGCATTTTCCCTTCAGGTGGCCTAAAGGGACACTTCTTGCACATCCCCACCCCCAGAGCCGATTCAAAAGGCCCTCCCACTACCTCACTTTTGTCCCCTCCGTGGGCCCTAGCCCTCGACTTATCTCTTGGGCATCTGGGGATGAGAATCCATGTTGCTTTTTAATGGAGGCTGCCTTGTCTGCTGGGAATGTCCTATGGTCACCGGGCTGTAGTCCCGTGCTCAGCTACAATCAAGGACACCAAACATCACTGCATGATCTTATCTGCACAATGGACAAAACCCAGCAATTCTGCTACTCACCGATCTCGTACGAATGCCTGGTTGCTCGGGCCCCACACTTTGGCAATGCTCAGAGGCTGCCATCGTCATCTCTCATCGTCTGCCTGGGTTAAGAAGAGACAAAGTGACTCAGCACTGCTGAAACCAAAGTGGACCTTGGCTCCCCCTCTCTATCTCGGCGTCTCACCACAGCTCCTTGGCCATTGCCAAAGGCTACCCGGATGCCATCTTGAAATACAAAATTTCAAGGCTTCATCTCAAGAGTCCTGAAATACTTCCAGAGGACTCACAAGCGCAGGAAGTCCATCGGCCAGCTGGTGAGAGGAGCTTGGCATACTCCAAGTGGCTTCCCTAAAGCACACAAACAAGAATGGATGCTTAGAGTTGCACCAAACATTGAGACCTGAGCAAGAACAACTGCTTCTGTCCACTGCTCACCTGGCACACTGGGCCTTCACTGCTGCTATCTGCCTGGACCTCCTAAAAAAAAGGCAAAGAACACTGCTGTAACACAGTAACCATTTAGGCTTCCCTTGCAAATGCAAACAATGACTGACCTGCTCATGGCAACACCCTCACCCAGCACTGGGGCTCTCCGCCACTTATTTGAACTGTCTGCATCTGAAAGGATGTTAGGACTAGTGTGAAACAGCTGCAGGGCAACTTAACAGCACCAGAAATGTTAGGGCAAACAATGGACACAAGCAACAGCTAGAGACCAAATACACCCTGCATTACCAATTTCAAGTCCCCAGGACTTGTGCTATTACAGGCTAGGCAGCAGGGCAGAGCAGCTCCGGGACAAATACGTGCAGACACCCGTGACACAGGACAGGACATGACCATCGAGGGGACAGGACAGGGAGCGAGAGCTTTCGACAAGAAGAAAGGACTCAGAGACCCAAAGAACACAGAGTGCACCAGAGACAAGTGACAGGAAACACACCAGAACTGCTCTGCCCTGCGCACCTCAGCACTGTGATTAAAACAGACACTTTCCCTTTAGGTGGACTAAGTATACGCTTCTTGGACATCAAAAGCCCTTCTAGAAAGGCCCAACCCAGCACCCTGCTTTTATCCCCTCTGTGGGTCATGACCCTCCACTTATCTTGCATGCATCTGGGGATGCAAATCCCTGTTGGCTGCAGAAGGACGCCGTCTGCCTGCCTGGTAAGTTATAGCTGTCACTTCTTGGTCTGCCAAGAGAAAGAAAACCAAATATCAGTGCACAGCCTTAACAGTACATCGAGCAAAAACTGATAATTCTGCTACTCACCATCCTCCTCAGAATGCCCGGGTTCTTGGCCTGCACGCGTCGGGCGTGCTTGGATTCTGACGCCGTCATTGCAGGGTACACCTAGGTTAAGTGAAGACAAGGCAACATGGCATTGCTGAAACACAAGTGGACTCTCACTCCTCCTCCCGACTTCCCCGACTCACTGCAACTGCTCAGCCATTCCTCTGAGCTACCAGGATGGGACCTTGAAATGCAAAACTGGAAGGTCCATCACAGGGTCCTGCAATGCTTCCAGCGAGATCACAAGTGCATGAAACCTGGTCCTTCAGCCAGTTGGTGACAAAGGTATGCGCACACCGAGATGATTCCCTAAAGCACAAAAACTAGAATGGATGCTTAGAGTTGCACCAAACATTGAGACCTGAGCAAGAACAACTGCTTCTGTCCACTGCTCACCTGGCACACTGGGCCTTCACTGCTGCTATCTGCCTGGACCTCCTAAAAATGAAGTCAAAGAACACTGCTGTAACAGTCACCATTCAGGCTTCCCCTGCAAATGCAAACAATGACTGACCTGCTCATGGCAACACCCTCACCGAGCACTGGGGCTCTCTGCCACTGATTTGAACTGTCTGCATCTGAAAGGAAGTTAGGACTAGTGTGAAACAGCTGCAGGACAACTTAATAGAACCAAAAATGTTAGGGCAATCAACAAATAAAAACTAGAGCCCAAATACACCCTGCATTACCAATTTCAAGTCCACAGGACTTGTGCTATTACAGGCTAGGCAGCAGGGCAGAGCAGCTCCGGGACAAATACGTGCAGACACCCGTGACACAGGACAGGACATGACCATCGAGGGGACAGGACAGGGAGCGAGAGCTTTCGACAAGAAGAAAGGACTCAGAGACCCAAAGAACACAGAGTGCACCAGAGACAAGTGACAGGACACACACCGGAACTGCTCTGCCCTGCGCACCTCAGCACTGTGATCAAAACGGACACTTTCCCTTTAGAGGGTCTAAGGGGACACTTCTCAAACATCCCCGCCCCCAAAGCTGTTTCAAAAGGCCCTCCCAGCACTTTGCTTTCATCCCCTCTGTGGGCCTTAGCCCTGAACTTATCTCTCAGACATCTGGGGATGAGAATCCATGTTGCTTTTTAATGGAGGCTGCCTCATCTGCTGGGAATGTCCTATGGTCACCGGGCTGTGGTCCTTTGCTCAGCTAGAATCAAAAACACCAAACATCACTGCATGATCTTAGCTGCACAATGGACAAAAGCCAGCAATCCTGCTACTCGCCATTCTCCTAAGAACGCTGGGCTCCTCGGGCTGCACGCTTCACCCACGCCCTCCTGGCAGGATCTGCCTGGATGGAGAGGAGACGAGGTGATGTGGCGTGCCCAAAACTATAGCGGACCCTGGCTCCACCTCACTAGTTTTTCCTCGACTTACAGCAACTCCTCAGCCGCTCCTGAAAGCTCCCTGGGTGACACCTTCAAGTGACAGAGATCCAGGCTCCCTCGCAGAGCCGTGTGCCGCTTCCCGAATTCCCACGAGGTCGAAGGAGCGGGTCTGCGGGCTGGTTGCAGAGGGGGTCTCGGTGTTACACGACTGGACTGCCTAATGCACACAGACATGAATGGATACTCAGAGTGTCAGCAGAGACACTACAGCTGTAGGCACACAAATTCATAAATAAATAAATTAACTAAACCCAAAAATTCCACCAAAACATTAACTTTATTTACCCAATATCCAAATTGCCAAATAGATTAACAGAGACACCCTGTCCTTTCCCCTCAATAAGGCCTCTCAATCTGTGCCGAAGAAATCCTTAAAATGAAGAAAACCCTACCTGTATCAAAATAAAAACAAAAAGTCTAGTAAACTTTATAAGTTCATTAACCTAACACATCAGAACCACAAAAATATTAAACCTTTATGAACACCAGTACGCAGTACACACCACCCTCATTTCAACATATAAAAATAAAGCTATTCCTAATTCTAACCTAAGACAAATATCACAAAATATAGCAGTAAGAAAAGAAAAGAAAAATAAGTCTCACTAAAAATATAGCATTTTTATTTTAAGCCAAAAAAACCATACATTCTAAATCGGAACTTCCTCAAAATCAAGTAATTCAATAAACCCAAAAAAAACTCTAACATATTTTAAATAACTACTAAAAAGCTAAAAAACATCAAACAATTAAGCAACCCACCACAACTATCTAAAACTATCGACAATAAACCTTCTTTAAAAAAACCCAACAAATACTCCTCACCACCTGAACAATACATCACCAGTGATGCCAAACAAGTCAAAATACTGTAACTCCCATCCAAAAAATGCTCTATAAACTGAAGCACTAAAATTCATCTACAAAACACACTCGCCCTTCAACAACCTCCTCTAACCTACACACAAATCTAAAACAAATAAGAATTACCTCTAAACTATCATACCTTGAATAACTCCACCATTAAACACTACTGTACCAAACTTATTAAAACTCCAATACCAACTAAAATCAAAAACCACAAAATAACACACCACTGTAAACATTACCAATACATTTTTCTCCATTCCTCTAACAACTGATTACAAACCTCATTTTACCTTCATTTGAAAAACATACAATACACCTACAACCAACTACCCCAAAAATAAAAACACAGTCCTACCATCTAGCATAAATTCCTCCAAATGAAACCTAAAAAATCAAACTCCAAAATATCTGTAATAATCCAACAACATTAGATGAAAAGTATAACAAAAATATTTTTAAAAATCAGCCAAATTCTTCTAAAAGACTACTACACCACAAAAAAAAAAAAAAAAAGCAAAATCAAAAAGACTACTGCAAAGATACAATTCCTAAAAATAAAATAACAAAAGAAACATCAAATTCCCACCAATTTCATCAAAAAAAAAGTCAGAATGGCTCCACGAGCCAACAAAAAAAAGCCCAACCTATAAGAAAATGCCAAACCACCTCGAACACAGAGAATAAAACACAGCCCCTCTTACCATGGTATTATTTTAATACTATGATTAAAATACACATTCTATACAAAAATGTCCTCTACCCTGCCATCAATTCCACATAAAGCAAATAAATTAACTCTTATCATACAGGACATCCGTATCAAAAATCTCAATCACCTTAAAACCTTAAAAATAATTACAAATTAAGCCCAAAATAAAAACTTTGATCTCTAACAACAGAAAACCAAAAACAAACAACTCAAACTAAAAATACACCACCATAGAACCGGCTACCAGCAAAAACAAACCCACGCTACACTCTTTTCACTAACACTTGTTAGCGAGACACATCACAAAAATGAAACAAAAATAAAAAACAGCCCTAAAGAAACCCACAAAACAAATCACAAAACTCACTAGAAAAAGAAGTCCAACCAACTTACTAAACCTCAAACCATACAACAGACCCTGAAAGCTACTAAAAATGACAACCATACCTCCACACTAACTCAAAGAGTAACAAGTACTCTGCTAAGTTAACTTTAAAAACCAAAGTAATAAACGATATTTAAAAAATCTAAACCACTAGACAATAAAAAGTACCCAAATAAAAAACTACCTAAAAAATCCACCGTATAAATACACAAATAAAAAGCAACCAACAAATACATCAAACTAAAAAAAAACCCGAATAAATAAACTTAAATTAACAACAAAAAAAATTATTCCTAAATCCATAAAGCCATAATGCCTCGAACCATCAAAATACAAACACCACCTAGAAATAAACACGTCGCCAAAAGAGAAAGGTAACCATAAACAATAACACCCAAATTGCCGGTAACAATAAAACATCCAAGACAATTAAACAAACCAAATTAATAAAACCTCTATAAGAGAATTAACAAGAATGCAATTATCAATATTTTAAAAAAAACCAAAAAAGATTACTAATTAACTACAGGACACTACCTCAAACCCACCAAAACAAACACTACATACTCACACTAATAAAAGCCACCACAGCCTAATTAAAAACCAACCCTCTACTTCATGCTACAACCCATAAAAACCATTGTAAACCTTTCAAAACACATCCTTTAAGAAGATAACTACAATTATATTTTTCTAATATAAAGAAAAATAAAAAATCCAACATATCCCACAAAAGAAAAAAAAAAATCCAACAACAAACTCAATCCAAAAAAACCCTTGTCATCAGCACCTGAACCAAGAACCATAACAACCAACAAGTACACCACGACCCTTCTCATACACCAACTACGAACAAAAGAAAACGATCCAATAAACTCCTCAAAACCAACACAGCAAGGAACGCTGGAAAATGAAAATCCGCGCTCCCGGCACCGGGCGGAGCACGGCTCCCGGCAGGAAAGCGGCTCCTCGGGCAGGCACAGGCGGCGCCGCGCCGGGAGACCCCCGCCCGCTCCCCCCGGCCCGGCGGGGCCGGCACCGGGCCCGGGGGGCCCCGGCGGCGCCCGAGCCCCGCGCCCGGAGCGGACGGAGCGGCGGCACCGGCCGGCACCGGCGCAGCGCCCGCGCCGCCTGCCCCGCCCGCCGGCCCGGCCAAAGCTCCCCTCGGCTCCGCACGGCTCGCACCGGCGCGGCTCCGGCAGTCCCGCGGCAGCCCCGCCGCGCCAGGCTCCCCTTCCATCGCATCCCCTAGAAGAGCAGAAAAGAAGGGGCTTGCCTCAAATGATGGCAAAAGGCACAATTTTACCTCAATCCAAACCCCTTAAAAGGAGGGACAACAGGGCAGCCCCCTCATTTCAACCTCAGAAATTCAAAAGGGAAAGGAGAAAAGTCCCCGCATCAAAGGCGCACCGGCTCACCTGTTTGGCCGCTGCTTCTCGGCACAAAGGTTTGTCCCTCGGCGCCTCCTTTGAGCAATGCTCCACGTATCCAAATGATCCCCCAAACCCTTTCCGAAGTACTTACCGTCCTTCCATGAGACAGCCCCGGGAGCCCCCCATAAACTCCTCTCCTCCAGCAGCTCCATGCAAAAGCGATGTGAGAAAAACCCCTTAAATCAGCCCCCGGAGGAGCCGCCCCCTCCTCATCATCCTCACAGCTCGCACCTGGGGCTACTCTGAGCCCTCCTCATCCTCACAGCTCGCACCTGGGGCTACTCTGAGCCCTCCTCATCCTCACAGCTCGCACCTGCCGCTGTTGCCGCCCTCCAAACAGCGTCTCTCCCTCTCCAGGACACACCCACTTCAGCAGGGGCTGAAGGAAACAGAAAGGGCTCTCCGGCACCTTTTGCCTCCGTTCTCTGCTGTCTGCCGAAACGAAGACCTGTAAAATCCTAGCTCTGCCGTTTGTTTAACGTGTTCTTACTTCCTGTTTATGTCATCACAGAGAAAGCAAGGAAAGAAGAAATGGGACTGGTTCCTACTATTGCTCCGTGCAGGCATTTTTAAAGGCTGCTGTACTTCTGTCCTCTTTTTCAACTCCAAGCTTGACTTTTCCCCTCCTTTTCCGAGGTCTGCTGCTTTGGGTGTCCCAGGGAGGGCCGGGTTCCTCAGCAGGGGTCTTAGGAGTTGGTGCCGATTCTGCTTTTTCCGAAGGTGTAGCAAAGCGTGCTACCAACAGGACTATTTTTTCCAGGGGAAAACCTTCTCTCAATGACCATCAATGCACGCATGTGCTTTAATCGTGTAACCAGATGGATTAAGAAAAGCCAACACCCGTAGCAGATTTCTGTTGGATCTGTGTCTGTGAGAAGTGGGTGTGTCCTGGAGAGGGAGAGACGCTGTTTGGAGGGCAGCAACAGCGGCAGGTGCGAGCTGTGAGGATGAGGAGGGCTCAGAGCAGCCCCAGGTGCGAGCTGTGAGGATGATGAGGAGGGGGCGGCTCCTCCGGGGGCTGATTTAAGGGGTTTTTCTCACATCGCTTTTGCATGGAGCTGCTGGAGGAGAGGAGTTTATGGGGGGCTCCCGGGGTTGTCTCATGGAAGGACGGTAAGCACTTCGGAAAGGATTTGGGGGATCATTTGGATACGTGGAGCTTTGCTCAAGGGAGGCGCCGAGGGACAAACCTTCGTGCCGAGAAGCAGCGGCCAAACAGGTTTCTTTTTGATCGTTTCTTATGTTTTCAAAGGATGTGTTTTTGAAGGCTTACAATGGTTTTTCTGGGTTGTAGCATGAAGTAGAGGGTAGGTTTTTAATTCGGTTGTGGAGGCTTTTATTAGCGTGAGTGCGTAGTGTTTGTTTTGGTGGCTTGAGGTAGTGTCCTGAAATTAATTAGTGAGGTTTTTTTTAATATTGATGGTGGAATTCTTGTTTATTATATCATAAGCGGTTTTTTTCATTTGGCTTATTTGATTGCCGTGTGTGTTTTATTGTTGCAGGGAATTTGGGAGTTATTGTTTATGGTTACATTTCTCTTTTGGCGACGTGCTTATTTCTAAGTGGTATTTGTGTTTTGATGGTTTGAGGCATTATGGGTTTATTGAGTTAGGAATAATTATTTTGTTGTTGTTAATATGATTTTTTTTTTGGTAGTTTGATGTATTTGGTTGTTGTTTTTTATTAGTTTTGTTTTTGGGAACGTGGGTATTTCTATGGTGGATCTTTTTAGGTAGTTATTTTATTTCGGTGGTGAATCTTTTCTTTCTTCGTGGTTCCGATTTTGTTATATCGGTAATTATTTGGTGGGTTTTTTTCGTTCATTTTATAGAGTATTGGGTTCTCTTTATGAGTTAGTGTAGTGGTAGAGTTTTGGGGTTTGATTTTTTATTTTTTTTCTAAGAAACGTTCGGGGTCTGTTGTATGGTTTGGAGTATAGTAAGTTAGTTGGCTTTTTTTTTTTTTTTCTTAATGTTTTTTTGTGATTTGCTGTGTGGGTTTCGCTTGGCTGCGATACTTGGCTTGGGCTAAGTACTGACATTGAAATGTTAATTAGCTAATTGTTCCTGGGAATCACCTACCTCCCCCCACCCGCACTACCATTCTATAGGTCTTTTTAGAAATGTGTGTGTCATTTTTGTGATGTGATAAGAACCGCTAGTGAAAGAAGTGTAGTGCGGGTTTTTTTGCCGGTAGTTGGTTGGCTGTGGAACCTTTCTGAATATTTTGGACGGCATTGTTGGGAATTTGATGCTGTTTTGGCATTTTAGTTTGAGGAACTGGATTAGAACTGCAAAGTTTTAACTCTAATGAAACAAAAGGAATGCATAAATATGAAAATAGGAATATAAAACTTCAATTTTAAATATGAACGGAAAACATATAAATAAAACATGTAACATGAATAATGTTATCCATTACTATTAGGTATTATATTGTTTGATATAGGGTATTTTATATGTTTATATACATATAAATGTAGATTATAAATATAAATATGCATCTAGAAACGTATAATTAATACATGTGGATATATAAATATGACAAAATAATAGGAATCAATACAGTACATAATGCATATTTTAGTGTATGTGTCTTATTATGACACATTATATGTCATAGGAATTATAGCTCGAAATATAGTACCTCAAGATATTGTGATAGAATATATAAGTACTTGTGAAAATCGAAAATAGAAATAAAGAAATATCTAAATATAGTTGAAAGTAAAGGGGATTTTAATTGTCTATTTGGTAGTAGGTAGGGGTTTTATTATAAAAATGATAAATATAAATGAAATAAAATTAGAAATCTATGTATAGAAATATATCCTAAATATGTTAAGAGCTATATAAAATCTCAAAGGTAAGTAACTATGAGTATTAGTGGTATGTGCGGAATAGAATTTAAATTAAAATTTATCTATCTTGCTACCTTATTATCTATATAATATATATTTATAGATACATATACATCAATATAAAGGAGAAATGCGCATGTGACTATAATGATGAAAAAATATATGAATATTCCAGTAGCGTCTAAAGAAAGGGATTTTTTTGCTTTTATTTGATTAGAGGCAGGGTTTTAATGGAAAAACGATGAATATACATTTTGTTTTGGTATCTATCTAAATATGGAAATAGATAATCAATGTATACAGATTAATATACAAACATAAAATGTAAATAAAAATAAGTATGAGGAAGAGATAGACTATAAATAACACCATACATCAATCTACAATAAAAATGTACATTTGAACATAAATGCGAAAAATAATGATAAATTTAGACAGAGTTTAAAGAAAGGGGTTTTTAAAAAAATTTTTACTTGCATAGAGGCAGGGGTTTATTTTAAGCCCTATAAACCTTTTAGAAATCTAAATCTAACTATAGAAATATACAAGCAATATATTAAGATATGTGTAAAAATATAAAATATAATAGGAATAAATATAAGAAATTATAAAAATACAATTACACATCAATATACATTAGTAACCCGAATGTGAATATAAATATGAAAAATATAAAAATAAAATAGCTTGGAATGCAGTTTAAAAGAGAAGGTTTTTGCTTTTGGTTCCTGTTGGGTTAGAGGCAGGGGTTTTTTTGCTGGCGTTCTTTTCTGCGCGGGATGTTTTGTACTGAGGTTCTGGTGTATTTTATATATACACAAAAACACATATGAGTAGAGAAAATATATATATTATGCTTATATGGTGAGTGTTCCTGAAGTGCTGTCATCCCAACTTATTTTTGTGACTTCACACGAAGCAGTTCAAATGTATTAGAAAGCAAGTTGCAAACTCTAGTTTTAGACTGATAAAGTCATCTAGGCGTGCCTATGATAAAATTCTATAGATATATGCATCTATAACATGTATAAAACTGATTTCATTTACGTGAACTCCTTGTCTACACTAAGCCAGGAATTGCCAAAGGCTTGTTTTGAAGTTGAGACAGGAACAATCCATTATTAGTGATTTCCAGAATCCTTCCTTATTTCAGGGGAAGAAAGATCCTGTTTTTGGCAAATTCCTCAATGTAGAAGTACCTGCAATCATATAAGCATTCCTTTTATTTCTCTTTTAATTTCAAAAAAAAAGTTATTACATGTGAATCTGATTTATTCACATTACTTTAGTCTGGGTTTTTTGGATCTATAATTGCTCTTAAGGTTATTGCACCTTGCCAGAAAGAAACCAAAGCATAAAAAATTTCCTCTGTACTAAAATTTTCCTAATGATGATTGAAAGCATTTTCTTCATTAGAGTCTCTGCCTTTTGAGATCAGTACTTAGAAAGTCAAGTTTCTGGTAAATTCTCAGGGTTAGAAATGTTTTTCTTAAGTTTTTCAAAATCAAAATTGTTTCAAAGAATTTTGCTGCACTGATCTTTGCTATTAGTTTCAGATTTTACAGAATACCATTCCTTAGATTCATTCAGCCTTCCCAAACGTCTGTCACTGAATTGGACTGCATCAATTGGTAAGAAATAAAATCTTTTTTAAAATTCCAACTTAAGATATACTCCTTTTGTAATATATTATGTTTATGGAATGCTCTTTCAGTAAATGTGAAACAGATTTCTAATCCATTCCAAGGACTTCGAAACATTTGGCATGAATTAATACAAGAGAGTGTATTGTTTATCAGTTGGGGTTGTGTATTTTATTTAAACAAATTATTACTTTGAGAGGATGCTTGGATAAATGGTGAAATAATGTTCCTTGAATAGTTGAGTTTAGTACAAAAAATCAATTTCTATTTCTTTTGTTTCAATTAATAAAATAATATATAGACTACTACTTAGAATTATTTTAAGGATATATTTAGCAATATATAAAGTAAATGTCAGCTTAAACTGATATAAATAAGCATAACTATGCCTGTACTTTCAAGGGCATGGTTACAAACTGAGAAGGTAGCTCCAAAGTAGTTACACCTGCAACACCCTGATCTTTACAAAGACTTTTATAAGCCTATGGAGCCTTTTTGCTTCTAAGAATAAGATTGTTTACTTTGAAGTTGATGCCTTCAGTTATGCTTCATGGCAAGTATAAATAACAGCTCATGTCCAAAATGTGTAAGCCCAGCTGCTGTTCTTTACAGTCCTAACTCAGGTATGTGCTTTAGTTGGGTGTGTGCTATTTTGCATTTTCCTCAGTACTTTTGGTTGGTTTGACTTGTGAAGCTGGAAAAGCAATCGACAATTATTTGGAGGGGGACATTCTACATTATAAATCTGATCTAGGTTCTGCTGTTCTCAGAATTCACATAATTTTTTTTAATATTTAAAATTTAAAAAACCCAAAACCTGATTTGATTATCTTCATTTTCAGTCAAAAAAGATCCAAGCCCAGCTGAAAGAGCTTCGTTATGGGAAAAAGGATTTGATTTTTAAGGTAAGTTTTATTTCACTATAGTTAGCTAAAGTATATTAGCATTTATACAGCATCGTAGCGAAGTAGGAATATGGTAGCTGCCTTTATTATTGCAGTTCTCAGGAAGAAGTTTGTTCTGAAAAGAATTCAAAACATCAAGACAGACTTAATGCCATAATGGATTTTCAGAAATAGAATATATTTTTGTGCTTGCAAAAAGCAAAATTCTAGGGTACTGCTGATGAATAAAACCTGTTGCCCTATTCCATACCTTCTGTAAGGTCATCTTTTTAACTGAATGATATCATATTTTACAGCTGCTTCTTGTTTTTCCTTTAATTAGCACTCTTCCATGGCAAAGTCAACTATTGTTAACATTTAAAGTAAATCTCTCTGTGTTCATGATAAGCTTGAGCAATGTAGTGTTCCTTAGGTCTTAAGATTTAAGAAAAAAGAAACATCTGCTGCTAAAACAATCCAAATCAATAGTCTGCACTAGCTAGCACATTTTAAAAAAGAATAAAAATTTTTACAATAAAGGAGGACAGGACAAAACATAAAGACATTGCTGAAGGGTGTCTAGTCCTTGTTAACACAGGGAGAAGCTAATCCCTGTTAAAAGGAAGAGGAGAGAGATGTGGGTCATCTGACTGATGACTGTTAGTGGAGTAGTCCCTTTATATATTCCCAGCACAAAGGATGGAGATGAAGTAGTCATCTTCCAAGTTACTAGACCTAGAATTACTTACAAGTCATTCATGTCACTATGAGTTCCAGATTGTCTTCTGGAAGCGTTTAACTCTCTCTGCTGTTTCTCTATTGTATCTATAGTGCTGTGAATACATAAATACAGAGAAATACAGAGTAATAGAGTGGGCCATTGAAACAACAGTGTGATTTCTGTGCTTTTTTTTTTTTTTTGCTTGCTTGCACTTTGGGGTTTTTTTGGTTGGTTTTTTTTTTTTTCTGGTTGGGTTTTGGTTTTTGTTTTTGTTTTTTTAATGCATAGGTTTAGTCCAAGTTTATGAAGCTGTTACTCTTTCTGATAAATGAAATGGGCAGTCTTCCTGTTGGCACAGCATGAATGTCTGGGGTAAAATCCTGGCTGCTAGCTACTTCCACGTTACTGGGCTTTTACCTTTTGCCCTGCCACTCCCTTCCCATCCCGCTAAACTTTATCTTCTGTGTGGCTTACTGAGGATTTCAGGGAAGTCTGCTCTCCATGTAGATCTGAAGACTGCAAGCTTCTTGGAGCAGTTCACCAGAAGGATGTAAGCTGCAGGCTATTAGATTTCTAAAGGGCATTGAGGAAAGCTGCAGTTCATGTCCATTCAAAATAAGTCTTTCTCTGAAGGATTAATTCTGCAGGCATATGTGAAATTAATAGGGAGGGATTGTTTGATTTTTATTTTACATAATAGACCTCAAGAAACTATTTCTTAAATTCTGGTACTTATTACTGTCAATGGCTCTGGTCTGAACTGGACCTCTGGGGATTAAGTGGGAGAGGAAGAGAAAATGGGGAAAAGGCAGCTTTTTCTTGAACATTCCAGTGAATTGGTAGATCATATCTCCTTTATCATATCTTGCTTACACTACTTATGTTTTCAAAGTGTTTTACAATCTAGCTGATTAATTAGGGAGCATATGTGCGTATGTTTATATTTTCAAAACTCTCCCTATGCGATATAAAGCCATGGAACAGATAAGTAATGAGCATCACAAAAATGAATTTATGCACCCAAGGCTATAGAGCTTGTCTGTATCTCTGCTGAGATCGTAATTTGAGGTTCTGTGTCTTTTTCAGATCTCAGTCCCTTAAAGCATTTAGCATGTTATCCTTAAAGAATTGACCCAAGTTAAAATTTGATTTTGTATTATAATGTGAAAACCAAGAAATTATTAATAAAAATTGCCACTGAATGTTCTTAATTTTATCACTGCCTTTGTACGTAGCTACTTACTAATTATGAATGACACTACTCTGATTGCAATAATTTCAATTATCATCCTAAACCCCTGATTCAATGAAGTACTTCTAAGTTTAAGTTCTCTGCTAGATTGAGGTCTGCATTTGCTTCAGACATCACAGACCGCTTCTTTTTTAAATTGCTTCTCCTTCATTAACTGTCTTCCCATTATTTGGCTGTATTGCTCTGGAAGAAAGCTCATGTTTTACTAAAATAGGAAAAAATAAAAATAGTTTGGTTTTTTTGTTCACGAAATGCATACGTGTATATATGATAGTAATAAGAGATGAGTAAAAATAAATCCAGCAATGATTTCGAATGTCAGTTTATACACGCACCTTGTATTATTGACATTCCTCTTAAAAGGTGACCATGCTTCAGTGGTATGGTTTGAGCATATCTTTGCTTTTTTCTAAGGCTTTTGCTACAGGTTCAGACATATTTGATGTACCACTTCATCTCTTTTACTTTTTGTTCAAATTCTAAGAGAAAGTATCTTGCTAGGCAGTCCTAGAAAACCAAGAAAAAATTCAAATGTGAGTAGCAACTAACAGCACCTGGCCTAACAATGTATTTAATCTTTGTTCCATGGTAGAATTTAACTTTAAATAAGCAAGCAAAGAGGATTGGCTATTATAACAAATAATACCACAGCTTAGTACCTTAGCAAACACTAGCTTACAGCAAGTCGGGTAACTGCTAATATGTACTCTGTAGGTGGATTTACCATGAGTGCCTGGTTTATAATTGGGCACCTTCTTCTGAGGAGCAAACCATGTGGGATGCAGTTGGGTACACAGACATGATCAGTTCCTGCTGAAACGTTGTGGTCAGGGTGGGTGTGCACTGAACAAAGATCTGCTCTGGGCCCTGGGGAGTCCCTGGGGAGTCCCTGGGGAGTCCCTGGGGAGTCCCTGGGGCTTCTCCACATGTTCAGAGCCCCCAGGTGCCCAGTTAATAGTGTTAAACCAGAGCATGTCTGCCACATCCAGTGCATGGCTGGAGTCAGTGGTGTCAGGAGCAGCAAAGACAGAGGTGTGCAGGTAGGAATGGCAAGCAGAGGGCAGGCAGGAATTGTAGTGGGGATTACTGGGAGAGAGGGGCAATGGACAGGAAGGAGGGAGGGTAGTGGAGAACCTTGTTCCCGGCACTTGACAACCTCTGCTGCTGCTCCTTACAGTTGTTTTAGCTTGTTTCTGTGATGATACTCTTGAATTCACATCTTTCTTTGATGTGCAGCTTCACAAAGTAACAGGATTGTAATTTACCTTCAGTACTCTCGTACTCCTTAGTAATGTTTCATGTACTATGGGTGCTCAATGCCTCTAAAGAACTAAGGACCATATCACCCTTGCAAATTTAGAGTCAAGACTATTTCCCACATTTTTTGAAACACCTAGTTCTGCACAAACTAGGTCATTATTTGACATTTGCAAATCATTTAAATAATTGCTGTGGTAGAGTCAAATACAAAACTATGTGAAATTATTTTTGCATCATATTGACTGGATTTGGCAAATATCTGTACCATTCCTCCCTCTGAAGTAAAACTGATGCCGTCTGTGTTTCCTTCTCTATTAGCAAAGTTAATTACATTCCACAGTAAACTGATTTCCCAGAATTTTAAATTAATTATTTCTCTAATGAAGGCAATGAGATTCCATATTACATACAGAGAAAGAGATGAAATAATAAAAGAAAAACAAAGGAAGAAAAAAACAAGCAGAAAACCACCTGCTTTGGCAGACAACTTGTGTAAACATTAGGATTGCTTTCTGGGCTTGTGATGATTGATTACATATTTTTAATTTGTGATAAATTTTTACAGAAGTACTTTGTGTACTGGCACATATATGAAGATGCAAGTTTCAGGCTTTCTAATACAGTTTTATTTGTATAGTTCTGGTGACTAGGCTTGATCCTAAAGCACCTCATGTACATCCACTTCCCCCATGATTTGCCTCTGCACGTATTAAAATTATCAGCTGCAGAATTCAGCTAACTTTGCATATGTGAAAAACTAGTCCATTTAACAGATTTTAAAGCATTCTTCATTATGTTCAAAGTACCATTAAACTCCTGTTTTCCTTGCAGAAAGCTTTGCACAAAAAAAAAAAAAAAAAAGCCGTGTCACTTTCCTATAACTTTATTTGTGCATTTATGTGTCTAGCTCAGAAAGAATGCTCTTATCTTTGTTGCTACTTTTACATTGCCCTGTAATGGTAAATACAATTTCTGTAGTTCAGTCTTTGAAGGAGATGATAAGAAAAAACTGGGAACAGTTTCCTTTTTGGCCTGTTGTACCAACTTCCCTGAGAGAATACTGCAATTTCTCTTGCTTTCAGACAGGATCTTTAGTCTGGGGTGTGTTTGTTCATCCAGCGTGGTTTTTCAGCATCTGGATCTTGTGCAGCCTCCCTTGGAAAGTTTACCAGAACTGTGTAGGAAAGACATGACTGAACTAAAAAAACTATTATAAAATACCAGGTATAAACATAAATGCAATGTTAAATAGTAGAGGTTTTTTTTGTTTTTTTTGTTTTTTTTTTCCAGAGCTCTTGCAACACATTATTAGGGATAATAAGTTCTGTAAGCTACAGGCTGACTTCATCATGCCACATAACAGCTGATAATGTGATATGGAATGTCACTGCATGACTGGTAACAGTTACAGCATCCCATTGTGAGATGCTCCACCCAGAGGGAGAAGCCAAGCATTCCTTACTGGATAGAATTTGGGTTTTTGGGACACCAAACTCAGGCTTTTCCACTGGGTTTCCAGGAGGACTGCAGCCATTCCAACCCTGACCAAAAAGGGTATCAGGTTATATTCTGACTCTGTCAGTGGTTTTTCTTTTGTATTATTGCAGGTATTTTGTTTCCTTTTCTCACTTTTCCTAATAAACTGTATTTTTGATTTGGAGTCTCTCATTGGTTTTGTTTTCAAACCAGAACAAGACAGTAGTCAATTCTAACCACCACTGCCTGCTTTCTGTCAACTGCCAAGACTTTCAGATGCCTACGTAATGCATGTATTGAAGGAAACCAGACACCCTCTAATTCATGACTGTAGCTCTGGTTTTTCACTGATTTAGACTGTAAATCTGATGGTGCTGAAATAAGAAGTTGCCTAGTTGTATGGTCCTCACCATTTCCATCTCAGTCTAATTCTTCACGCTATCAGAGGTGCCATCCTAGCCTCATGTTTGTCATATGTTATTTTGTGTAATTTCCTTTTTAGTGGCAATTGAAATGATGCAGTTTTTCAAATCTTGATTCTCTTTAATTGAGAGCGTATTAATTTGTATAGCTGTACTGAAAAATAAGAAGTAACCGTATAAAAACGTTAATGATGTGAGAAATTTCTTGGTCTAGTTCTATGAGAAGTGTCTCTGCGTCACATAGAGTCAATGTCCAGTCTTTCAGACATTTTCTGTGGCCGTGTTTATTGTGAGTGATACTGTATACCATATTTAGGAAAAAATCCAAAAAGTTACTGAATTCTAGCAATTTCTTATATCAGTATTTTTTTCTCTAGTAAATCAGTAATAACTCCACTTAAATTTTGCAAACTGATAAAGTGGAAGGATTATTTCTGTAGTGAATTCTCTGTTGCCAGACTAAAGGATCAAACCAATGGTCTGATATGTGTGTTGTGGCAGTGACTGATGTTAGCTGTAAGGAATGTGATGCAGTGTAAATTATGGACAGCAATTCACAAGAGACTTTCCCACGTCACAGTTGACTTGCACTTTGAAGGAAGTTTGGTTTTGACTAATGAAACTGTGACTCTGGTGATAAATCTGAAGATAAATGCCTAATCCTGTTTTAAAATGCAGCTACTCAGTTCTTTACACGAGTTGGGAACTGAAAATTCCAGACTTTTGACATTTCATTTGGCAGAACAGACTATGCCTAATGCAAATGAACATCACATTAGCTGTCTGCTGAGGACTACAGGCTTGCCTAAGCTCACCACCTCATCTATGCCATGTGCTGGAAGGACTGTCATTACCCCAGCAGAAAACAAGTTAACCTTACAGGATTTACACTAAACAGCATTTACGTAGTGTGGCTATCCATTAAGCTGTGCTACAATCAGCAGCGTGCAGGAGATCTTGAAAGGTCTGCCAAGAAAAACTCTCTGGCTGGGATTGAACTCCAGAAGCCTGAGGGCATGGAATGGTGTTGAGGGAAAATGCACTTGCAAACATTGGGTTGAAATAAAAATGTGGTGCTCTTTATCTGAAAATTGAGACTTTTATCCTATTATTTTGCATATACAAAATGTATATTTACCTAATCAGGATTTCAGAGAGAAAAGATAAGTGGCTAGTCCAGTGTCCTTCTCTATGGCTCCCTTTTCAAACAGGGAAAACAATGGCTAGGCTGGGTTTTTTGCAGGTACAACAGCAAAAGAATCCTTATTCCTTTTGGTTGCATAGTAATGTGTTATTAATGACAAGGCTGACAACTTCAGGAATCTGCTTTCCTGAAGCAGAAGAGTCTTGCAGAGAATGTATTTCCTTCAAGTGAACAGGCTGGGTTCATACATATCCTTGGGAAAGAGAGAGAAAATACTTGTCCTTATTTACTGAACATTTAAAAGCATCTTCTGATGCTTTTTGTTTTGGGCCACTCACTTAAAAAGCTTCTGCTGAACTCCTGTGCTCCATGAATGACATATACATTATACAGAGCCAGAAGTCCTTCCACCCAGGGTGCAGGCTACTAGCCTGATCCTGACTTCCAACACAAGTCTCCCAAATTGCTTTCCTGCTATGAGTTAGCTAGTCTTGTGCATTTTCCTTCTCTATTTCCAGGAAAAGACATGGAGGAAAAAAATCTGGAGTTACCTCCTTGTATAGTAGTAGGTAGTATAATTTCATAAGGTGCCTGCATGCAAGAATGTTTGGGTGTTTTCTGATTTGTCTGTTTATGCCCAATTAGCTTAATGTTGGCATCACAATGCCTAAAACTACAAAATAATTTTCAAATTGCACCTGGAAATCAGACAAACGAACAAAATTATTAAAAGACATTTGAATACCTTGAATTTTCCAGAAGGATATTATGGCATAATCTTAAATATTTTATAGTATGGAAATAATTTTGCTATTGACATTGAATTATTATAAGCTTGCATTCACATCAATGGAGCACATTTGGCCATAATGGTTTTTTTTTTCCTCAGGAAAAGCAAATCTGACCCAGCCCATATATATTACTTGCAAAATTTCTGTTCTTTCCTCTCTCACATGAAAAAATGCATTGGAGATTGCATCAGCTTTTTTCTTGATCCCCACAGGCACAACAGCTAACAGATCTGGAGCAAAAACTATCTGTTGCAAAAGACAAATTGGAAAACGCAGCCCTTGACCAAGTAAGAAGTGTCATGTAATGTAAGCATGTTTACCTATATCGGCTGTGGATGTTTTGGTGGAATTTGACAAAAACAAATGAAAGCCTTGCAGTAACTTAGATGGATACTAAGTTGCATATGAATTGTACCTGAGAGAGATGCTACTGAAATCAGTGGAACTAATTATGATACATGAAGTTAAGTACATCTGCAAAGTTATTTAAGAAGAGGATGGTCAAATTAGAAAAAAAAAAACAGCTCAAAAATATTTTGCACTGATTTTAGTAGATTTAGGTATTTATTGAACTACAGTTTGTGCTGACTGTAGGCTTAGTGTCAGTCATAAGTTTATTTACACTAGAGCAGTTTTCTATTTCCCACCATGAACCCTTAGAATGTTTACCAATTTTGAACTATCAGGCCCCAGATACCAAGAGTAGTGTGGCCAGTAGGCCTAGGAAAGTGATTGTCCCCCTGTACTCAGAACTGGTAAGGCCACACCTCACATGTTGTTCCGTTTTGGGCCACTCACTTAAAAAATGGCATTTTAGTGCTGGAGTGAGTTCAGAGAAGGGCAATGACGCTGGTGAAGGTCTTCTGGGGGCATCTGGGGGAATTGGCCTTGTTTGGTCTGAAGAAGAGGAGGCTCACGCTCATTGTTCTCTTCAGCTGTCTAAAAGGAAACGATCATGAGGCAGGGGTTGGCTTTTTCTGCCTTGTCTCAAGTGGAAGGATGAGAGGACATTACTTTAAGTTGTACCAGGGGAGATACAGATTAGACATCAGAAATTTTATTTTCACTGCAGAAGTGGTTAGGCATTGGAATAAGCTGCCAAGGGAGGTGGTGGAGGTACCACCTCTAGAAGTGTTGAAGAGGCATCTGGATGTGGCACTTGGGTTTAGGGGTGATTAAAATGGTGCTGTGTTGCCAGATGGTCTTAAAGGTCTCTTCCAGTCTTGATGATTCCGTGGATCTAGCCATGTGATAGGACTGAAATAGATCAGGGACATATGAAGAATGCATCACATGTGGGCAGCATTTTGGCCGGTAAGCAGCCTATTTTGATCACAATCACATCTAGGCAAGGTTATAGCGAACTTTGTCAAATTACGTCCCTGGTTCCAGTAGTGTTTCCTTCACCTGTGCTTTCCTGGTGTTCATTTATAGATCTCCTATCAGCAAAGTCAATACTGAATTATGCTATTCACAGGATGGAAACAAATTTACTTGTTCTTCTTTTACTTTTGAAATGGCAAAATTGGAATGGCTGCTGTCAAGGAAGAATAAGCACTGGATAGCAGGATTAAGAGATGAGAAATTATCCAGAGAAATTTCTGGATGAGAGGAGAGTAATTTCAGATTGGTGCCATCTGCAGGAAGCACTAGGGTTATATCAGACTAGATTGACTGAGTCCATATCATCATGCAAAATTAGCCAGTCTGCTACCTCTGCCCATTTAACCATAACAAATGGTGATTTATGCTGTCTGTGCAGTCACTAACTTGAAAAGGTAGAATTCAGGAGATGTTACATTGAAAAGAAGTACTTTTTCCGATGGACATCAAAATTGCAACGACTAAGTCTCATAACTGGATCCAGGGATGGTGATATCTTTTTACTTTTAAGGTTCCTCCCTCTTTCTTTTTCCTTTTCCCCCTTTCCCTTTCCCTTCTTTTTCTCCCTTCCCTGAACTTCTTCCTCATTTTCTTAAGTGTTATTTTTATGCTTTTATATTGATTTGTTACTGTAGGTAATAACCAAAACAGTTACATATTTGCTTTCATCTGCAACCAAATTGCTCTACAATAAAACATTTACATATATATAAAACACAGGTAATTCTGTGGTTTTCACTCTTAATCTGCCCCAAGGGATCTATTAACAAGAACCTAAGTTAATGACTTACCTTAAAGGGCAGGTCATAACATGTTCCGTCTCCCATATCTCTAATTTTCCCTATTGTGCTCTGCATTAATGGTCTTTCTATGGTTGTCTTTTGTCTTCCTATGGAAATACACTTCTACTAACTGGCTTTGTTTGTTTTTTAAAGAAACATTTAGTTTTTTCCAGTTAAGAGATAAATTCCCTGTTTTCAGTTCAGGGGAAGTTTATCCGAGTTAAAACAAAATATTTGTAATTTTCTCAAAAATATTTGCTAAGAAAATAAACTAAAACATGCTGTATGGCATTGCTTAGGATAAATATGACTATGAAATATTTTTATTTTATATGCAATATTTCACATACATTATATGTAATGTGTAATGTTATATACACATTTTCCACCATATATGCATATGTTTTCCACCAGCTTTTGCCATGGTATCCCTTGATTTATATACCTTTAAAAAAATCTTTGATGATTGAAATGTGAACGCATTCTGTGTTTACAGGTGTCTTTTTAATAAAAAGAAGAAAACTAGAAATTAAATGTTTTTTTAATGTCTAATGCTGCTGACTCCCCCTGGAGTGAGTGTAAGATTTTACCTCAATGGCTAACATTTGATCCATGTCTTGCTTTGATGAAATAAAGATTTAAAATATGATTTCCTCACTGCTGTAGTTATCTCCTTGTTCTTGCTTTCTCAGCTTATTTCAATTACAGACTTCTGTTTCCATCAATATATCTGTCTATGTTTCTGGGAGTAAAGCACAAATGTTCTAATAAGAGTCGCAAGCACTTCACCACTTAGAAGTTTTTTTTTTGGCGTAATGGACAGTAGTGGGTCTGGACAAATATATTTTTAACTGTTAAAAAGACCTATGTTTTTTTTTACTATATAGTGCAAAAGTATAATATGCCCATGAGGGAAGCCATCTTAACTGGATTATAATCTATGTATAATGTAGAAAAATACCAATTATTTGGAATGTTATAGACAAAACTCCATGCAAAGTCTGTGTCTTGCAATACTTATGACTTCTCTGTAGATATTATACATAAAAGGCTGGACACTGGATGATATTTTGTAAATAGTATTTTTCTTTTCAGAAAAAATATATTTAAGTTGCAATAATCAATGTGGATAAAACTGCTTGAAGGGATGGGGAGAGAGTGCAGTGACTTCCTAGGCAGTTTGGTGTCTAATGTACTGTAACCTAATCACATAAAAATACTGCTTTAGACAGTCTTAATTCCTTCCATCAATAAGGAAAAGCAGCAGCTACTCCTAGGTGTTTGGTTGAATACAGATGGAGAATGTAAGCCCTTGTGTTGATCACAGCACATCACAGAGAAGTGATGGTTTCTTATTTCCCCAGGAGTCCCAGCTGAAAGCTCTGAAGGAGACTGTGCAGCTTTGCCTGTGCTCCGTTCTGCGCAGTCAGCCTCCCGCAGCGAGTCTGATCTCCTCCAAACCAGCTGAGAAGCTGCCTTCCTCCAATGCAAAGGGCTCCCAAGCCCCATCCCAAGGCACAAGCACCGAGGTATGATTTCACTCTTGGGTGGGGTTTTTTTTAACATCTTTGAAAGTGTGTCTTGTAAGAGCATCAAACTGAAACTAAGGAGGATTTCAAATTCGTTGGAAGATTATGACAAATTTTGAGGATAATTCTAAGACTGTTTCTGATGTCAATAAATAGTTTTTTTTTTAATTTGGGAAGCAGCTACATTTTACTGAATAACAAAATTCTGTCACTTGGTAAATGGAATGATAGTGTCTGCACGATAAATCTACAATGCAGATGGATTTGCATTTAAAATAAATGAGGGTGCTAATTCGTAGGATCATTTACCTGTCAGGCACTGAAAGTGAGTTTGTGGTAATACAGCACTAAACAGTTATATGAGGTTTGCATATCACGGTTTCTCTCAGTGGAAAAAAAAAATATATAAAAACCATAAAATCATCTGAGACACCCAAATCAAAATTGCCAGAATGGATCGATGAACTTGACAGTAGGGAATAGGGAATATTCCAGTTTTGCAAGATGCGAAGGACAGTTTCAGGGAAAACCTGAGGAAAAAAAAAAAGATAAAAACTGGTTTGAGTCAGGAAATTCAAATATTGTAATCCAGTTAAGATTCATGTTGATTAACAACTGTCCTAGTAATTTTCATTTCCCGTGTTGCATTTTGCTCCTGAATTCAACTGGTTGAATAGATAGAACTAAAAGAAATCTATAATTTCAGTGAAAAGCAAGTTATACAGAGGAATGACTGAAGGACACTTCAATGTCCTCTTTTCATTACAAAACTGAAATAAAAATAGGAATTGCTAACTCATAGCCAATCTGCAGTTTGTGTATGGCAGTTGTTGGTATTTACTGTTAGTGCACAGGCTGAAGCCAAAAATTAGTAATCTTTCTATATGTAATTAAAATACAATTTCAGAAAGCAGGATGCAATTATTAAACTGAATATCACATCACTACTCTTAAAATTATGATTGTCAGTTTATTAATAACTGTTTTGCAGGAAAGACCATGATTCCCAAAAATTGTTACCTCTGGGAAAAGAAAGCACTGTATTTATGTTTAGCAGCAGATGGGTATGATAGTGCTCATTTAGATTAAGCTCCCTGGATCCATGTTCTGCAGGATGGCAGACTTTCCTTTTGTAGGTTTGCAAGCTGAGCAGCTCTCTGGGATCTCAGGAGCATATTGTTCCTAGTTAATGTGGCTGTAGAATTGTTTAGCTTGCTCTTATTGTCCTTTTCTTCAGGTTGGAAGTGTTCATGCCTCTGTCATGAGAGGAGTACTGAAGGATAAGGGCCAGCTAGACAGCATGTCTCTGTTTAAGGTTGGTCCAGGGTCAGAGCCTTTGGAGAATTGGGGTCTCCTTGATGTTACATAGGGACATGAGAATACAGATAGAGATTAGAATTAGGTTTTTGATATTTGACTGAAATACAGAGTACTCTTCCTTCTTTTTTTTTTTCAGTTATCTGAATACAGTCAAGGGAAATGGAAAAAAGTACCTGGTATCTCTTTTTCAGTCTGTAACACCCCTTCCCAGCACACACACACACACATACCACACAAACTATCCTTTTCCTTCAAGTTTTAGTGGCACAATCTTTATCTTCAGTTGATTAACTATTTGACATCGCTCCTCTTTGTTGCAGAGTGTAAGTAGCTGGAATGGCCCATTACCTCAGGGTTCAACTCTGAAATTAGCAATGTGCTAATGGGTTAAAGAGGAAACTGTTAATTGTTCATTGCTGCACATTTTGTGGTTGTTAACTGCAGATCTGTTTGCCTGTAAATTAAAATTACTCCATAGTCTCACTCCAAATATCCTTTTTTAATTAACTCTTTACCTCTCAGCTGTTTCAATAAAGTCTCCCGAAATCTATTACATATTATGTCTCAAAATACTGAGGATTACTGCTTGACGGTGGTAGAAAAGGTGTATGTATATACAAAATTCAAATTTCTTAAATATTTTAAATAACATCACAATCCAGATTGTTAGGTATGGTGATTGGTCTCACATGGAGATGTGGATTAGCATTTACAGCATCCATCCAGTTTACCTAATTTTGCTTCAGTCTAAAGCCAGGACCCCAGACTAGAGCAGCCTCAAGCTTGCTGTGATGCTCAGCAGATTTCTGGACAAGCTTTTACTCTATCAGAAACAGAGAAGACCTCTTAATTACTTTTCAGATGTTACTATTTTAGACAGATCTTTTATCACCTACTCACGTCAAGTGATTTTTTAAAATATTTCTCTTTTTTTTTTTTTTGGCCTGGTGACAGCAGAGATAATTGGTAAAATGTACACTATTTCTAATTTTAGTTGAAGTTGCATTTAGCAGAAAAGTAGTAATATATTTATCTTTTGACTTTCGTAGGTGATGTGTTTGTTCCATGTTCTGTTAAAAAAATATGTGCATGTGAGCAATGACAGTAAGGCAGAATTTATGTGTCTTTGTGTGTCTTTGTAGTTGCACATTAGTAATCCCATTCTCTTTAATATTAGCAATTTTTTCTATGGATGTTCTGTGTAAATGAACACAGAAAATGTGCAGAGGAGCTAATGGATCATTTAAAGTGGTTTCCAAAATAGAGTGTAATTTTGAAAGCACTCCCGAGGGAATTTTGCTACCCAAGGATATATTGAAGATTTATTTGAAAATTATTAATGCATGTATGCTTTATAAAATATGTATTATTAATCTTACATAGTTTGCCTTGATATGTGTATAGGCAGCCAAGTGGGAAACATTAGAGAAAGTTAAAATTCTTTTATGTTAAAACAGTTAAGATCCTTTTCTTTGATTTGACCAAAGATGTTGTTTGGAAAATATTCATAAAGAAAATATTCATGGGGCATTTTGGCCATTATTAGGAGTTTTCTAGTAACTTGATTAAACATATTGCATTAAATCATAAGGCATAAGAATTGAGGAATGAACTAGTGATTAATTCCAAGCTGTTTAAGTTCAATTTAGCCCTGAGCAATTTAAAAAACTACTTACTACCTTACACCTGGAATCTCATCCAAAATGGTTAATCTCCCCCCTTTTCTACATTTATTATTTTATGCTAAAACAACAATAGATAAAATGCAAAATAAAAAATAGTAAATTAAACATCATTTAGTCTGAAGGAATGTGCTCTCATATGGAAAAGCAGACATTCATTTACCACAAAAAACTTCTAACATCAAGTGTATTTTGGTTCAAATCCTTGAAAGTTATTTGGATGGTTCTCAGATTGAATGTTTGAAGCAGTGCAGTAATAGAATTAATTACTATTAAATATTTAATCATTGCATATTTCAAGGTAATTTATTAATTGTTTTTAAGTCCTTCTTTCTCGTATCTATTGAAAGACAATAGTCCGTGTCTCTGTTGGTGGAACTGTTGTCATGTTATTATATTGTTAGGTAATTTTTTATAAGTGCAACTGTTTAGAAGGGACTTAAAGAGGCAAGTAGAGGGTTTTTTTAAATAAGTTTCCTCTTCGATTTCCATCAGTAAATTTTAAATCAGTAAAATTTCCATACTTAAATCAATAAAAATTTCCATACTTCAATCAATAAAAAAGCCCCCTTTAAAGCAGAATTGTGGAAGAAAAGTCAAAGCCTCAAAAGGACAAGCACTTCTCCAAGTGACCCCATTTATGGAATTCAGGTCATGATTCAGAAGGGTTCCAGCTTCACCAAGCTGGTCTTCCTAGGTTCTGTACCTCATCCAGGGTTGAGCATCTTTGACTTTGTCTTCCTGGCAATGCAGATGTTCATGTCTCTGTAACTTGAACAGCTGTTTCATTCATTTGGGAAGACTGTAACTGCCTATAAAGTGCTGGTGTGTATTATTACTGCTCTGAGTGTAAGTAATATTATACAGTGTTCACTGTCCCATGGTTAATTGCTTTTTCCTTTATGATAGCTGTAGAAAATGAAGAGTGTTGTTGAATGAAGGTGTTTATTTGGTGGTTTCAGTTTCTTAAGTATTATAACATCAAACTCCCACACACAACTGAAGATGCCAAGTGTCTTAATAGTTATAGAAAAGTAAATTCCTCTCCCTACAGTGAAGGTTGAAGGGTGCCTCTTTAAGACTTCAGAAGTGGTGGAAAAATTAGGCAGAAGGTGTAATTGTAAGTAATTGGAGATGATGGTTGTGTGCTAGATGAAGGGATGCAATGTCCATTAATTAGAAAATGGGGGGAATGAAGCATTCACTGCTCCCAGGTTTGGCTGGTGTCTGAGCAGTGCAGCTCTGGTAAGTGATTTTAATAGTTGGTTACAGAATCTGATCTTACTGGCTAAGGCAATACTATAGAAATTGAAAAACCCCACAAAATCTTGTCTTTTGTTTCGGGAGAGAGAAAAGAAGAGTTCTAGTATGTATTAATGGACTTCAATTTTTTTGAAGATTAAACAGTAGACAATTGGAAATTTTCCCATTTTCCAATTTCTTAGAAATAGGAAATGCTTTAAACACCTGAAAATGTGACACTTGGAATCAGTATTTTAATTCACCTAAAATCTCAAACTTCCCCTTATTCTGTAGAAACGAGTACAACACACTGAGAAATTGTGTATCATTTGCTAAGGTACAATCTTAAGCAAGAATCAAACTCTGAAATAAGAAGTATTGTACATACTATACTATACATAAGAAGTACTATACATAGGCATTTATTCTCCTCAGTCAGTAGGGCTTAAAGCTGTCTGGTTTTGCTGGCATCTCATGGGATTTCACTATGTCAGGTAGTCAAGAAATCAAGTGAACACAGGTTTTATAATTTATTGAACATACACTTCTTTTATTCAATGGGAAGAAATTTAGATTTGAAGAACTGTAATTTCTTTCAGTCCAAACAGATTGCTCACTCAATACAGGTATTAATTGGCATTTATTAAACAAAACAATTATTTATATTGATCTTTTAAATTTGTATATCTCCACATTACTTCCTCCCGTAGTCAGTTGCTCTATAAAACTAACAAATCCTCATCGGAGAGCTGTTAATCAGAGATTGAACTATCTGAACTATTTTATTTCAACCATGAACTGAACTGTTTTTCATGGTTCAAGTTAAATTGTAAATAGTGACCTGCTTAGTTTGGTTTGTCCTGTTCATAATTTCGGATCATCGTTTATATTACTTAGCAATTCAATGCAGTATAAGTTGCATGAGAAAGGTTTCAAAACTGGTGTCTGAAGTTTTGACTTCCCTTTACAGAAAAGTTATTCCTGTCATCACCCCCCTGAAGAGTTTCAATTTGTCTTGCAGACAATTTGATGCTTTCAGGATAGTTTCAGTGCATGTTCTCCTTTTTTTGTCCTTTTGAATCTTAAAAGTTTCAGGAAATACAGAAAATAATGCTTAAAACAAGCAGCAATTCAGTGGAAGGAAGTTCACTGCTTATAAAATGATATTTGATTGCCTTCCCCGTGCAGCAGCCTATTTTGTGCGTAAGGAGAGAAAGGCGTGAAAAGGAAAATGTTTTGCCAGCTTGCAGCTTGGGAGGTGCCAGCAGAGAGGCTGTGGACGGCTAAAGGAAGCTAAAGCAGTTCACAAACACGTCAACTCACAGCCTCAGTCTTTCCCAGAATCCACAAGAGTCACAGGAATATGTGTTCTGAAAATGCTTTTTTCCCCTCCTTCGGCATTTAGATAGAATATCTTGATAATGTATATGGAAGTAATCGTTTACAAGGGAGTGCTGTAACAAGAACTGTATCAAATTTGCTGAAAATGCAGTATATGAAGTAGTTAACAGTTTGCAGTGTATGACCTCTCGGTTTTTCATTGTTATCCTGAATTTCCACATGTGACTTACTTGATATTTTATCTCAATTATATAAATGTTTTTAAATTATTATTTTATATTTTTATTTTTCAGGTCTGGCAAAATGTCTCAGCAGAGAAAGAGAATTTTCATGTGGCCTTGAAAAAGGAAGAAAATCAAAGCACCCAGGAGTGTGATTCTCAAGATGTAAGATTAACTCACCTGAAAAACAAGGCCTAATCTAAGCTGTATGAAAACATGAATGCTGTAGGCAACTGTCAATGAGACTTTTCCTGTTCAAGATGGTAGACATATTTTATAAGCCTGCTATGTTCTGTATTAAAGTGCTGAGGAGCAAATGCTCTTTGCTGTCAATCTGTGCATATATATTATCAAGGATTTTTTTTTAAAAACTGACTAATAGAACTGGTAAAGCTGTTGCAGGAAGAGCAGTGGTGGAAAGTGGTGTCATTTGATGTTTAACCATTTCAAAAATGCATTTGTTACTGGTTGAAGTGTTGCCTACATTATAGTGAGATGAAAAACCCTTGTTTACATATCATTATATTTATTAATGATTTATTTACTTCTAATAATTAGGCAGAGCCTTCACAGCTGCTTTGTTTAACAAAGCAAAGCCTTTGGGGAGATGTAAGACATGACAGCATAATAGATGAAATGATGGGATATTGTTCACTGCCAGCCTAGAAAAACTGTAAGCTGTGTTTTTCTTAGGACAGGTCTGACAGAAAGCTAAATCTGGTGCTTTTACTGAGACAATACACTCAGTAAAACAGCGTGGTATGAGCTCTTAACAGAAATCTCAAATACATGTATTGTGGCTGAAATGATAAAGATACAAATAGAACAGGGAAAAAAACAGAGAAAATGAGCGAGACAGATTTTGTTGTGAGAGTCTGCTCTGACTGTTGAGGATTTTCTGCTCAATTGTTCAAAAAGTATAGTGCTACTCTAATTTGCAGGTGAAATATATATATATCAAATATTCTATATATATTGAAAATATTGTTATATCTTGAGATAAAACAAAATCTGACAGAGGTAAATGAGTAGCTTGCTGTTAGTGATCATCACAGTGTGAAGAAAATTCTGGAAAAAAGATCTTAGATAACTCAGTATGCAATAAATTTTTAAAAAATTATACAGCATCCATTTATTGCAAAAGTGTTACAAGTTTGTTGAGTTACAAGTTACCTCCCTTCTACCATATCCTCTACAGAACAAGGAGAAATTACAAAAATCCATAAGAGTGCATACTTTGCTGTTGCACATTTCTTAATACCTAAAGGTAAAGAAAACTTCAGTTGTTAGTAAAATTTGAAGAAGGGGAAGAAAAACTTGTAAAACTGTGAAGTTGGAGTGAACTCCATTTAGATTATGACCAGAGGTTAGTTATTGCTTGGAAAAGTTGTGTAAGGCTTGATGAAATGGTAGAATACTTTCAGCAGAGACTGAAACAATTTAGGCTAAATACTTTTATCAGAAATTGTAAACAGCTCTTTTATACTGAAGTGGATACATTAAAAGAGAAAGAAAAAGAAAATAACTGGTAGTGTATTTCAAAAGTCAAACCAGTATTTAATTTCTGCATCAGGTACTGCAATGAAAGACACCTGAAAGATTCACCTTTCCATAAAATCAAGGTTTTAGTTATTGAAATGGTGGTTTAGTTATTTAGCTGGTTGTTTTTTGTCCTTCTAACAGCTCATATTTTTAACTGTTGAGTCCGTCAGCAGATGGACACACTGTCCATCTTAACATAGGCTAAAATGGCCATAAAAATAGTGCGGGTGATGACATTGGTCTAGCAACCTTTTCTTCTTCATCATCATCATCATCATCTCACATTAACATAGAGAGAAAGAAAGACACAAGGAAGAATTCAAATTATTAGCTTTGAGAACTGAAATAAAAATCTTCTTTCCACAATTAGCCTTCATATATTGGCATTAGAAATACCACTTTAAGTTCTGAAAGAACTGGAAGGAATTTATACCCAAAGGATCATAATTCTTCGGTAATTCAAAGCTGCCATTTGTACCTGTGAACACTATCACTTGGAGAAAATGCAACACTTAGGAAGAGTTTTAATTGTTTTTTTTTCATTATTTGACTGTGTGTAATTTTTTCTGAAGTTTTTACAGCTTCTTACATTCAAATGAAGGAAGATTAAGGTGGGATGGTTAAGGTTGTAATGCAGCATTTTAAAGAAAAATTAGTGAAGATGCACTAAAAACTGTGTTGCTTAGAAACCAAATATTTCAGTAATCCTTTCTCAGAACTTTACAACGATCCTTTTATTGTGTCTCTGATAAATAAAATGTGATTTCTGTTTAGAAAGAATTAAGGTAGTGAAGACTAACTAGAGAAGATCATGCAATCTTATAGATACTGAGGGAAAAAATAAAGCAAAATGGTTAGCTGCTGGTTCCAACTGGTATTGTTAAGTCTGTATAGCTAGGCATCTCTACCTTCAATTTGTGATCTTTCTGCAATGTTGTATTTATGGGGTTTATGCTTGTTCAGAGTAATAAGTGTTGTTTACATTAGAACAAATACTGAAATACAAAAAATGAAAATTTATTGACAAATGGGATACAGAGTAGAAAATTTGGAAATGAGACACTGCTGATATTTACCTGTAATGAAATTTGGCATAGGACCAGTAATAGCCAGAAGTAGGTAGAATATCCTGTGATACAGGATCTGAAATTCATCAAATCCCCCCCCCAAAAAAAATTACCTTCAGTATTGTTGTAGAAGTTTCCATTCTTTTGATTATTTGTACTTTATTGGAGGCATCTTGTCAGTACTACTTTTTCTTAGCCTTATCCAGAGATGCTTTCCTATGTCTGACTCCTGAAAGCCTCTGTGCAGAACCAGAGCTCTGAAGAGCTTTTTCCCCTGTATCCCTTCCTTTTTCTGTCTTCCCAAAAGCTTTTGGGATTTTGGCTTTTACACCATAATTTACTTAATTGCCTTTCATGTCAGATAATTCTTATGCATATAACATATCATTTTAAACCACCTACTTGGTATTGCTAAAACATCAATGAATTTATAAAATTATTCTTTGTTCTCTGTTGTCATATTAGATTTTTTTGCTTTGTCTTTATAGAATCTTCTCTGATAAATAGAAGTGGTAGTGCTTTTATTTACTGCCTTAATTTCCTGCAGTAAAAAAACACTATATGTTCATTAATCATTCAACAACAAAGGATATTCAGTATTGGAGCCAAAATTGTATACATTTCTAAGCAACTACAGCATTTTGCTTTATTTTCTTAAATCAGTTTCCGTTTCAGAGCTTTGATCAAATTGCACTCTCCAATTGTTTTCCAAAGGGCGTACGAAGAGAAAAAAAAAATTTATAACAAAATTTCAAATGTAATAAAATCCTTAAAGTAAATTTGCTTCTGTAAATGAAGACTAGGAAGAGGAAGGTCATAAGAAGTTTTTTATCTGAGTTTAACCATCCCCTTAGCACACTGATCTAAAACAGGAAAAGTGTCAGAAAAACTGCAGAGGTGTCTTCTGGGAAGGTATATGCACATTTCACATACTTCTTGTTCTGTATCTTTCTTCTAAACAGTGATTAAAGCAGCTCCCAGTACAGACCTGTAACAAATTCATGAGCAAATCTGATAAAACATGTCTTTGAGTAAACTGTGAACCTAACCTGACAACTAAGATTACTAGTTTGTCAGTTGACCTAACCACACCATTCTTTTCTCCTGTATCTGGTTTATTTTCTTCAGAATTAACTCAGTACTTTCTCCCCCATCGTGCTTTACAAACAATTTCCATATCTGCTTTTTGTGCTCTGTGAAGCCAAAAGGAGGAGTGATGGGCAGGAACACTGAAACTCCAATGTCTGGTCAACTAAATCTGTATGATGCTCTTTAGGAGCAGCAGAACTATTTTCAAACTGCAAAAACTGTTACAATACCACTTATTTGAACTTGATTTCCTGTTCACTTGTGAATTGATTATTTGACCTTAAATTGTTATGATTTTTTTGACCATAAAGCCAGTTCTGATTTGCTGAGTTGATGCAGTAGAAAATACTTATATTTACATTGTTCAGCTGTTCACAGATAAAGCTGCATGATTTAATAGCCAATGGACATGCTGAGTTCTGACTGGCTTGTTAACATTTTTTTAACAAAGATGCACCCTTAGTTTATCCACCTTTGTCATTTATACATCCAGCTGTGAAGCTCTCCAGCTTTGCAGTGTTATTTACTAGGACAATTGAATACCATAACTTCCCAAATTTTGTATACATGACCAATCAATATGCAGATTTTATAACCATAATTTCACACACAGATAATCTGTTAATTGGGCTGCATGCTAAGCTGAGGAAAGCAACACAGCAAATAGTTTTTGCTTTTTGATAGTTTCTGCCATGTCAAGCTCTCATGCTGTCCTTTTGTAATGAGTGTACCTCTCATGGGAGGGAATCTGACAGACAGAAAGAGTCACACAGACAAACATACAAAACAATCCACTGTTTAGCATAGAGGGAACTAACAACAGTAACAGAAGTTTAATATTTTGCTTTCTTTGTCTGTCACCTAAGGTTGTGAAAGGTATTCTAGTCCATTGAGTTTATATTCTGCCACTGATCTTTAGCTGAGGGACACAAAGATATATGTGTTATGTGTGTTTGCATATTTATGTGTTTATATATGCATCTAGATACAGACATATAAAAACACATCAATACACACGTGGGGGTGTATGTATGTGTATGTATTTATATAGATATGCCTGAGGTCATAGGTGTATGGGATTCAGTTTGTGTTCTGTTAAACCCAGTCCCCTGTGTGTGTTTGCACCTCGTCCACAGGAGCTGGTTACAGTCCTGGCTATTGAACTGTTGTTGTTCAAGCGGTAATTTAGTTGGTAATGATATACAATGTTTCACAGTGACAAGGAGTCAATAATGAATATGTTATGCTTTAACATCATAAAGACATCCTTAAGAAAAAGTCCCTATCTTTCTCCAACAGTGGTCCATATGGTGTGCTACTAAAAGGAAAAGATCTCTGAGTGAACAAATGTGAAATAATACAGACATAAGTCGTTATTGCTCTTTTCCTATCAAGATAGCCTTTGTTATCTGGCCTATGAAAAGAGTATGCAAGACTACTCACTCATACAGCATTGTTTTATTGTTCACTTTTATTTTCTCTAAAGCAGACCTGTTTTTTTTTTTTTTCCCTTTGCATGTCTTAAGAAGCTGACTTCTAGCTTTATTAATGCAATTAATAGTTTTTGCTTCCTATGTCCTATAAATTATGTTGGTGAAATAGGTCACCTGATTTCATGTTCTAGTAGGTACAGTTAGAGAAAATTCTGGATATGTAAATTATCATATTTAATTAGCATTATTTCTATCCTCTTCATTACACATTTTGCAATACTATTGATTGTTGGACCTATAGTATCTTTTGTCCTCAAGCCACACACCTAGAAGTCACCTAAATCTTCATTTTTTCTGAAGATAATTCAGCTTGAATTTTTTTTTCAAAATCTAGATTAAGAGTAAATAATTTAAATGGAAGTTTTGACAGGATCGCATGTATAAGGTTTTGAAGTATTACAAGACTACTAAAAATTTCTACTCTGTCATCTGACTTTTTAGTCTTTATCTAGGACATAAACCACGTTTGTTTGATGTTTTGTTTGATTTTCTGTCATAAAAGGAGTAGGTGCTTTATCAACAGACTTTGTTTTAATCAATACTGTGTTGATTATTCTCTACATTAATCCAATTTTTGCTTCTACTGTCTAGAGTGGGAAAGTATGAAAAAGAGTTCCCCACATCAAATCCATCTGCATCATCTCAGAGGCTGCCTTCAGTAGCTTAAACATGACTAAACCCCTCCCACTGTTACCTTGGAAAGAGTCTTGATGACTTTAAACTTAAAAAAAACCTTGTCATTTTCCCTCCATTTAAATGTGTCACTTTTAATAGCAAAACAAGTAGAGAAATTCCAATGTGAACTCATTTTAGAGTAATGACCAAGTATTATGAATATTTGACTGTATTTATTCTTTCAACTCCTTTTCTTATGGCATCCTTAATCCTACTCCTGAAGGGACTTGGATTTAAGTACAGTAGAATTTTCAGTGTTGAGTAAATCTCTGGTTTCATATCTGAAGATCTCCTTAGTTCAAAAATCCACTTTGTAATTACTTTTATTTATGCTGTGCAACTCTGCTTTCCCAGCTATTAAAAAGCATATTGGCAAAGAATACAACATTATTTCTTGAATAAAATGACAGCAAGTAATGCAGCAAGATTTTCTGCCTTGAGAATCATCTGACTTCTCCATTCAGTGACTTTATATTCCTATTCAGGGATTATTATACCTAAGAGATCTAGTGTATAGCCAAGAGAATAGTAATAGAGAAGTTCTAACTGTAATGCTGATTTTCTACTGTTTGTTACTATTTCCTCACCCATAAAAGACACTTGTAATTAATTTTCTGTTCCCTAGGACCACTTGTAGAAGTAAACTTCACTATTGGTGATGAGATTTAAACATGAAGAAAAAAAGCTGGATAAGTATCAAGTTGTTAGACTTGCTGTCACAAGACTATATTGTTGAAGACTTATACAGGGATGATGGGAGTCTGGGATAAGCTTAGATATGAAAACTTTGTTCCATTTCATCAAGTAGGCTTAAAAGACCCAAATTGTGTTTTTTAAGTATTTTGGTTTTTTTGGTTTTTTTTTTTTTTTTTTGAAAACTGAATATTTTTGGAAAAAAATAGGAAGTAGTTATCTCTGACATTTCTCTTTTGGTGACGTGCCTATTTCTAAGTGGTATTTGTGTTTTGATGGTTTGAGGCATTATGGGTTATTGAGTTAGGAATAATTATTTTGTTGTTGTTAATATGAATTTTTTTTGGTAGTTTGATGTATTTGGTTGTTGTTTTTTATTAGTTTTACTTTTGGGAACGTGGGTATTTCTATGGTGGATCTTTTTAGGTAGTTATTTTATTTCGGTGGTGAATCTTTTCTTTCTTCGTGGTTCCGATTTTGTTATATCGGTAATTATTTGGTGGGTTTTTTTCGTTCATTTTATAGAGTATTGGGTTCTCTTTATGCGTTAGTGTAGTGGTAGAGTTTTGGGGTTTGATTTTTTATTTTTTTTCTAAGAAACGTTCGGGGTCTGTTGTATGGTTTGGAGTATAGTAAGTTAGTTGGCTTTTTTTTTTTTTTTCTTAATGTTTTTTTGTGATTTGCTGTGTGGGTTTTGTTATGAACAAAACAGCTTGGCTGCGACACTTGGCTTGGGCTAAGTACTGACATTGAAATGTTAATTAGCTAATTGTTCCTGGGAATCACCTACCTCCCCCCACCCGCACTACCATTCTATAGGTCTTTTTAGAAATGTGTGTGTCATTTTTGTGATGTGATAAGAACCGCTAGTGAAAGAACTGTAGTGCGGGTTTTTTTGCCGGTAGTTGGTTGGCTGTGGAACCTTTCTGAATATTTTGGACGGCGTTGTTGGGAATTTGATGCTGTTTTGGCATTTTAGTTTGAGGAACTGGATTAGAACTGCAAAGTTTTAACTCTAATGAAACAAAAGGAATGCATAAATATGAAAATAGGAATATAAAACTTCAATTTTAAATATGAACGGAAAACATATAAATAAAACATGTAACATGAATAATGTTATCCATTACTATTAGGTATTATATTGTTTGATATAGGGTATTTTATATGTTTATATACATATACATGTAGATTATAAATATAAATATGCCTTTAGAAACGTATAATTAATACATGTGGATATATAAATATGACAAAATAATAGGAATCAATACAGTACATAATGCATATTTTACTGTATATGTCTTATTATGACACATTATATGTCATAGGAATTATAGCTCGAAATATAGTACCTCAAGATATTGTGATAGAATATATAAGTACTTGTGAAAATCGAAAATAGAAATAAAGAAATATCTAAATATAGTTTTAAGTAAAGGGGATTTTAATTGTCTATTTGGTAGTAGGTAGGGGTTTTATTATAAAAATGATAAATATAAATAAAATAAAATTAGAAAGTATAGAAATATATCCTAAAGACGTTAAGAGCTATATAAAATCTCAAAGGTAAGTAACTATAAGTATTAGTGGTATGTATGAAATATAATTGAAATGAAAATTTATCTATCTTGCTACCTTATTATCTATATAATATATATTTATAGATACATCAATATAAAGGAGAAATGCGCATGTGACTATAATGATGAAAAAATATATGAATATTCAAGTAGCGTTTAAAGAAAGGGATTTTTTTGCTTTTATTTGACTAGAGGCAGGGTTTTAATGGAAAAACGATGAATATACATTTTGTTTTGGTATCTATCTAAATATGGAAATAGATAATCAATGTATACAGATAAATATACAAATATAAAATGTAAATAAAAATAAGTATGAGGAAGAGATAGACTATAAATAACACCATACATCAATCTACAATAAAAATGTACATTTGAACATAAATGCGAAAAACAATGATAAATTTAGACGGAGTTTAAAGAAAGGGGTTTTTAAAAAAATTTTTACTTGCATAGAGGCAGGGGTTTATTTTAAGCCCTATAAACCTTTTAGAAATCTAAATCTAACTATAGAAATATACAAGCAATATATTAAGATATGTGTAAAAATATAAAATATAATGAAATATAATAGGAATAAATGTAAGAAATTATAAAAATACAATTATACATCAATATACGTTATAAATCCGAATGTGAATATAAATATGAAAAATATAAAAATAAAATAGCTTGAAATGCAGTTTAAAAGAGAAGGTTTTTGCTTTTGGTTCCTGTTGGGTTAGAGGCAGGGTTTTTTTTTGCTGGCGTTCTTTTCCGCGCGGGATGTTTTGGGGCATTTGCTGCAGGGCAGGTTCCGGAGGGCATCGCGCCCGTTCTTTTCTGCCGCCGGCCCCGCCCGCGGCCCCGAGGCGAGCGGCGGCCCCCGGCGGTGGCGGGCGGCAGTGCTGCCGCCCTGTGGGCAGAGGGCGGTACTGCAGCCCGCCGCCCGCGGCCGCCATCTTGGGAGTGGCTTGTCGCGGACTCGCTTGACCTTCTCGAGAGGGCGCGAAAAAGAGGACGTCGGCATTCGAGGACCCGTGTCTGTTTTTTCTACACTGCCTGAATTGTCCCCAACGCCGGCGCCCCCCGACGGGATTTTCCGCGGCGGTTCCGGTGCTGTGCACAGGGGCTGTGGGGTCAGCAGCACCGCGAGCGTGCGGGTTTTTGGCGGGGGCCGACGGGCATCGGCGTAATACGCCTCTCTCCGTCCAGGTCCCCACGGGCCGCCATCTTGCGAGTCCCTGGTGGCGGGCTCGCTTGAAAAGTGCTGCCCCCATTGTGGGCAGAGGGCGGTACTGCAGCCGCCGGTGCCGGGGCGGGAGCGCGCGGCGAGCGGCGCGCGGGGCGGTGTCTGTGAGCGCAGGGCGGGGGGCGGCGGCGGCTCGGGCGGCCCGAGCCTCAAAAACAAGCTCTGGTCAGGAAACAAGCTTGGTGCTTTGCGCGCAGAAGAGGAATTTACAGTGCGCATGCGCCTAGCGGCCATGACACTGTACGGAAAATGGAACTGTGCTGTAGGAAGGCGGCCATGATGCTGTACGGAAATTCCAGTGCGCATGCGCTTAGCGGCCATGACACCGCGCGGGAAAATAAAACTACGCATGCGCAAGGCGGCCATGACAGTGTACGGAAAATGGAACTCTGCTGTAGGGAGGCGGCCATGATGCTGTACGGAAAACCCAGTGCGCATGCGCCTAGCGGCCATGACACCGCAACGGAAACTGGTACTGCGCATGCGCAAGGCGGCCATGACACTGTACGGAAAATGGAACTGTGCTATAGGAAGGCGGCCATGATGCTGTACGGAAATTCCAGTGCGCATGCGCAGGGCGGCCATGACACTGTACGGAAAATGGAACTCTGCTGTAGGAAGGCGGCCATGATGCTGTACGGAAATTCCAGTGCGCATGCGCAAAGCGGGCGTACTGCAAAGGGAACCGCGCATGCGCACTGCGTGGGGGGGGAGAACCTTGCCATCTGTTTTTTGGGGGTTTGGGATTTTTGGAAATTTGGTGTTTTGGGAGTTTGGGAGTTTGGGGGGTTTTGGGGATTTGGGAATTTGGGGTTTGGGATTTTGGGGATTTGGGGATTTGGGGTTCGGGTTCCCGGAATCCCGGCCCTGCTCAGCCTCTCCCGGATCCGCAGCAGCTCCGGAACCGCCTCGAAACGGAGCCGGGACCCGCCCGGGTGAGCCTGAAACCCCAAATCCCCCAAAAATCCCCCCAAACCTCAAACATCCCCCAAAAATCCCCTAAATTTCAAATTCCCAAACCCCCCCCCCCCAAACCCCCCCAAAAAACACTAGACCTCAAAAAAACCCAAAACCCCAAAATCCTCCAAAAATCCCCAAATCCCAAACCCCCAAATCCCCTACATCCCCAAAAACCTCAAATATTCCCCAAAAATCCCCTCAATTCCAAAATCCCAAACCCCAAAAATCCCCCAGATCCCAAACCCCCAAAATCCCCTAAAAATCCCCCCTGAAGTCCCCCAAATCCCCAAAACCCCCCAAATATCCCCCCCAAAAATCCCCCAAACCCCAAAATCCTCCAAAAATCCCCAAATCCCAAACCCCAAAATCCCCTAAATCCCCCCAAACCCCAAAATGCTCCAAAAATCCCCCAAAAATCCCCTAAATCCAAAATCCCAAACCCCAAAAATCCCCCAAATCCCAAAATCCTCCAAAAATCCCCGAAAAATCCCCAAAATCCCAAACACCCAAATCCCCTACATCCCCAAAAACCCCAAATATTCCCCAAAAATCCCCTCAATTCCAAAATCCCAAACCCCAAAAATCCCCCAGATCCCAAACCCCCAAAATCCCCTAAAAATCCCCCCTGAAGTCCCCCAAATCCCCAAAACCCCCCAAATATCCCCCCCAAAAATCCCCCAAACCCCAAAATCCTCCAAAAATCCCCAAATCCCAAACCCCAAAATCCCCTAAATCCCCCCAAACCCCAAAATGCTCCAAAAACCCCCCAAAAATCCCCTAAATCCAAAATCCCAAACCCCAAAAATCCCCTAAATCCCAAAATCCTCCAAAAATCCCCAAAATCCCAAACACCCAAATCCCCTACATCCCCAAAAACCCCAAATATTCCCCAAAAATCCCCTCAATTCCAAAATCCCAAACCCCAAAAATCCCCCAGGTCCCAAACCCCCAAAATCCCCTAAAAATCCCCCCTGAAGTCCCCCAAATCCCCAAAACCCCCCAAATATCCCCCCCAAAGATCCCCCAAACCCCAAAATCCTCCAAAAATCCCCAAATCCCAAACCCCAAAATCCCCTAAATCCCCCCAAACCCCAAAATGCTCCAAAAACCCCCCAAAAATCCCCTAAATCCAAAATCCCAAACCCCAAAAATCCCCTAAATCCCAAAATCCTCCAAAAATCCCCGAAAAATCCCCAAAATCCCAAACACCCAAATCCCCTACATCCCCAAAAACCCCAAATATTCCCCAAAAATCCCCTCAATTCCAAAATCCCAAACCCCAAAAATCCCCCAGATCCCAAACCCCCAAAATCCCCTAAAAATCCCCCCAGAAGTCCCCCAAATCCCCAAAACCCCCCAAATATCCCCCCCAAAAATCCCCCAAACCCCAAAATCCTCCAAAAATCCCCAAATCCCAAACCCCAAAATCCCCTAAATCCCCCCAAACCCCAAAATGCTCCAAAAATCCCCCAAAAATCCCCTAAATCCAAAATCCCAAACCCCTAAAATCCCCTAAATCCCAAAATCCTCCAAAAATCCCCCAAAAATCCCCAAAATCCCAAACACCCAAATCCCCTACATCCCAAAAAAACCCAAATATTCCCCAAAAATCCCATAAATTGGGGATTTGGGAATTTTGGGATTTGGGAATTCCCGCCCCTCCCCCCTCCCTCATTCCCGTTTTTTTTTTTCAGCTCCCGCTGGGAATTCCGGACCCCCCCCGCCCAAATGGCTCCGAGCAGCTCCAGAAAATACCCAAAAAAATTCCCAAAATTCCCAGGAAATCGTGGAGAAAGCGGCGCCGGCCCGGAGGCTGCAGATCCCCGCCGGAAATCCGGGAATTCCGACAGGAAATTCAGGAATTCTGGCGGAAAATTCAGGAATTCCAGAAAGAAATTCGGGAATTCCAGTTGGAAATTCAGGAATTCCAACGGGAAATTCGGGACTCCTGGCTGGAAATGCAGGAATGGCATCAGGAAATCCGGGAATTCTGTCAGGAAATCCGGGAATTCCGGGAATCCCGGTGCGTTCCCAACTTTCCGTGGCTCAGTTTTACGGGAGCCGGAATTACCGGGACCCCCTGGAGCGGAAACGGCTCCGGGAGCTGCTGGGGCACGGAGAGATCCCGGAAAAAACCCGGAATTCCGGGAATTCCGACAGGAAATTCCGGAATCCCGGCGGGAAATCCGGGGATTCCGCCAGGAAATCCGGGAATTCTGCCAGGAAGGGCAGCTCCAAAGGCAAAGGGAGCAGCGGGAATTCCCGGAATTCCAGGCTGGGGAATTCCAGGATTGAGAATTCCCAGATTTCCAATGTTGAGAACTCCCGGAATTCCAGGATGGGGAATTCCCGGATTTCCGGGATTGGGAATTCCTGCAGAATTCCAGGATGAAGAATTCCCTCATTTGCTTTGATAGACTTTCCTGCCCCTGGCACAGAGGGAGGGGCTATAAACCAAATTGTCATTACAAATCTGTCTGAAAAGGACCTAAAATTAGATGCCATGAAAATGGCTCTGGGAATCCCCAAAGTCCCAGCTACGGTAAGAATCAGACTTTGTGCCTCTGTCCTGGAAGAGCACAGCACTGCAATGCATCCTAACACATTTTGCAACCTTCTAACAGATATATTTCATCTCATGCAAGAAGACAGATGAGTAATTCCCAGGAGCTTCATGCAAAATTGGCCCTAAAGCAGATCCCAGTAGGCATCAAGGTAAGCAAAGAAATGTAGCCCTTTCCATTTTAGCCAGCTGCAGTTGACAACAGATTTCAAATTTAGACTTCAAACATTCTCATGAAGAAATTAACCCTTAGGTTGTTGTGGCTTTACTGTGATCCATGTAAAATAGCACCTTTTCCTTGTGCATTTTTTTTAACACAACACTTTTTTTTTTTATTTTTTCCTTGCTAGGCTGGATTCTGTATGCTGCAAGGCTGTCATAGCAGGATATGCTGCAAAAGAGTTTGTTGCATCTTCTTCCTGAAAAGTTGGTGGAGTTTCTCTCTATGCAGAGGGTACAACATTTATGGTCAGGACAGGGTTTTCTTGCTTTGTGGTTTTCTTGCTGCTGCTGCTGCTTTTAAAGGGGTCAACACTCTTAGCTCCAGGAAACTGAAACTAAATGTGAGCAGGGACTGGAGGAAGGAAGCAGGGAGGATCCACTACAAGATTCCAAAAACTAAATAAAGCAGGATTCAACTGCCAGTGGCTGAATAGCAGCAATTTATGAGCTGTTCCTCAAAAGCCCCAGACAAGCACCAAGTCCTGTGGGAAGCTGGAGATTGACAGAAGACACCTCCAGAAGAGTCTGCTGTTGAAATTTCCTTTAAGCCTTTTTTTTTTTTTTTTTTTTTTTTCAAGTGGATCATCCAGACCTGGCAAATGCATAAGGTCAGCCCTTGGAAGAGCAAAAAGCTCTCGCCAAGAAAACCAAACGAGTGGCTGAAATCTGTCCATTTGTCTGCCTGTCTTTTTGGCCTTGGATTACTGTGCTTTTCAAAGCTATTCTTTCATAACTTGGATAAAAAGGTAAATGTTTCATATAGCCCCGCAAGTAGTAATCATCCTGTCCATGCAAAAAAAACCTGCTGCCTGAGGGATGGGCCCCAAACCAGAGGTGTTTCTCATTTACCTACAAAGCGTCTGGCTTTAGCATGTGTAGTCAGTTTTTGTGAACATGTGAGTCCATTGCCTGCTCTAACAGAGTTAGTGACTTACTTTCAGTGGTTGTAGAGAGTTTCCCTGAAACAGCACTGTTTGTAGTCCACTGTGTGACTTAGGAGACACAATAGCCAGACAATTCTGTAAGTGTAATATAACTGTATGTGGCGTTCCCAGAAAATGCTCTGAAGTCTTCTCTCCGTTGCACCATGGTGATAAAAACCACTGCTGCTTTTCAAGCTCCACGAGGCCATGCTGTGCTGTGCTGAAAGGGATAGAAAAGCCAATTAGCTCTGAAAAGTGAAGGGCAGGCAGAGAGGGGTGCTCTGGCCTGGAATTCCCTCCCTTTGGCAGCAGCAAAGGTCAGCTGTGCAGCCAAATTTCAGTGACCACATGTGGATCCAGCTTGTGCGTGTTGCCAGCTATCTGCACAGGGAGTGGGAGAGGGTGGGGAGGAAGAATTGATTCTGGAAGGGGAAAGCCTGAGTTAAAGGGAAAAGTGGAGTGAAATGTGACAGCTGGGATTTCCAGAAGATAGTTTGATGGATGCTGGCCATCCAGCTTCCCTAGAACTCTTTATCAGTAACACCCTCTATATCTCCCTGAGTGACTTTTAGCCTGTCTGGCAGTTTTCAGCATCAGTGTGTGAGCGAAAAGAGGTGGAAGGCAGTTCTCTCTGATTTGGCAGCTCTGGGACTTTGTGCTGCTGGCTGAGGGTCTGGATTTCTCAGGAACTTCCTGGCTACCTGTGGCTCCCACAGGCTTGTAGGACTGGGCTTAGAGAAACCCTGAGCTGCCCGATGTCTGCTCTTGCTGCAGCTCTTCTGAATAGTCCTGGGTGTGGATGTGAGCCTGCAGTCCTTGGGAGGCAGAATTCACTCCACAATCCCAAGGGACTTGCTCTATCTGTCAGTGCAGGCCAGCTGTGGGAATCCTCCAAGTCCCTTTATCCTGTTCTGTGTGTCAAGGCCCTGTGGCTGACCACGAGTGCCCCGAGCTGCCATGGACCCTTCTTGCAAGGGCAATTGTTTTCAGAGTCAGCGTAGGTGCTGGCTACCTTTGGAAAAGTGTGAATACCCCGGGGAAATCCATGGGGCAGACACCTTGGGCCATACTGTGTGCTGGCACCATCAGCAGGCATGATACAGACAGAGGTGCTTTGCTTTTGGTGTGAAACCTTGCTCTGATGCGTCATTCCAAGGAAAACAGCCGGAATTGGCAGGCCAGGTCATGTGGTGAGATGAGTAATTCCAGCTCCCTTACTGGACCTGATTTATACAGCTCAGGTCCAATAGTTCTGAGAAATTGTTGATGGTGGGAGCCTTTCTGTTTGTTTGTTTCTCTGGAAACTTGAAGCCTTTCAAATAAAGAACAAATGAGGTGTAGGGAATTTTTAGCTGGGGTATGTGCTTCAGGATGTTTGCTGCATTCAGGCTTCAAGAACACAAATTCTCTGCAGACAATCCCACACACAGTGGGGGAAAAAAGGATATTGGGCTTGGAAGTGCACCAGGGAGATGGGACTCAAGTGAGCTTTGAACAGCAATCATTGTCATTAGTGGTGGTGCTGTAATATGTGCTTGACTCAAATCCAGCATTGCACAGGCAAGAACCTGGTGAAAGCTTTGTAACTTGATATTTGTGGTTGTGATCCGCTGTTGAATAGGCTAGACATGAATAAAATCAGTATTTTTTAAAGTGTTGTGTGGGGTTTTTTATGTCAAAAAAGGCTGGTTGCCCTCTTGGACTTTATTGTGTTCATGTGAAATGTTTGATGTGGACTTAATACAGGTCTGCAGATTTTTTTAGGACAGTCCACGTCCCCTTGCAGAATTTCACCTTCCTCAGAGGTGGGTGCTGCAGTGCTGCACTGAATTTCTGCCACAGGGAAAGATGTGAAGGTAATTTGTCATGTTACCCTGCTGGTCCTGCAGGGGTGGTCCCTCTGTGCTGTGACAGCTCCACAGCCTGCCATCAGGTTGGCGTGATCTCCTGGCTGGACATCGGTGCCGGTGAGGGATGTGTCTGACTCCATTCCGGCCCTTGCTCGAGGAAAGGTGTGGGTGAAGGTGCTTTTGCATCTCCCACATTCTGTGTCTGGTTGGACACCAAGACTAAAGACTGCCAATTTGGGCACTGCCCAGAGTGTTACCACCTTCCATGAGACCTGTCCTGCTCCATCATGGGCACTGCATGTGGGAATGCTCAATGGCAATCTCCAAATTACTCCTCACTCAGCTTTTTCTTGCTTCTGGACTCGGGAGCCACAAAGGTAAGTCCATGCATGTGGCATTGATCCATGCGTCTGCCTCACTCACAGTCACGCTGGCAGAGGGCAAGGAGACAACAGTCAAGGAAAAAGCCTTGTTTTCCCAGTGGATGCAGGAGTCTGTGTCTTGCTGAAGGGCAGTGGTCCCCACACAGATTGTTTTTCTTTTTTCCTCTCCCCCACCACTGTGGCAGCATTGTTACTGGTGAGTTCGTGTGCTTGTCTGCTCCCTGTACCTCACCCAGAGCCCTCACTGCCTCTGGTCCTTGAGCCCTGGACACGTTTGCACATTTGAGTTAATCCACATACTTTGTTTGTTTTACAAAGTCTTTTTTTTCTCTCAGCTGCCACATTTCAAAGCACACTTGCTTACTTTACTTCATCTCTTTCCCTTCTTCATCCAGCCCAGATGATTCTTCACTCCCCTCTGGAGGGAAGTTGCTGTCCCAAAGCTATTGTAAATGCAGGTGAACCCGGTGGGAAGAAATGGTGATGTCTGACTCCAGTTCAGAAGGCTGAATGATTTCTTTATTATAACTATACTATAATGCATTCATATACTATTTCAAGGAGATACTAAAACTACAAACCTACCAAATCTCACTGACTCACAACTCGTGACCCTCTGAGAGCCCAGCCCCAGGAGGGTTGGATTGGCCATCAGACTCAAGCAATCCTCACCAGAATCCAACCAAGCACTCACCCCAGGTAAGTAATTCTCCAAACACATTCCACATAGGGAAAAGAAGGAGCAGAAATAGAAATTGTTTTCTTTTTCTTTCTTCTGTGTTCTTCTTTGTTCTGTGTTCTTCTATGAAAAAATCCTGAGACAGCAGTGAATGTGCCTACCACACAAACCCCACCGCACTAAAGTGAGTGGCACAAATGCCACCGAGGGAGCTGTGTTTTGGATCCCATCAGTACAGACCCCCCCACTTGCCAGCCTGCACCAGCAGTGCTCCAAACCTGCAGCAATGTGTGTAGAATTGAGATTGCTCACAACTACAGGTAGATGTCTAATGTCCAGGCAATATCACATAAATCATCTCTTCACCCCAAAAAATTAATCAGATTTGGGTTACGATGATGCAAACCCCTTTATCTCCCTATCACCACCACCTCTCCCCCTTTAGTATTTATTAAAGAAAAGTCAAAATGCTTCTAATAATTTTTTTTTTTTTTTTTCCCCTATGAAAATGTCTTTTTTATCTAGCAGGTAGCAAAGATCTGAAGGGAGGAGTGGTCATCTCAGGCTGCTGGGGGTGGTCACTCATCAGAACTGTAAATGGGTGATGGGGATGGAGACAAAGGCAATTCTGGTCAGGCTGCAAGCACAGCCCTGACTTCCACTCTTGTAAATAGTCATTTCACGGCTTCCTTCTGAAATTTGGGATTTAGGGAGTTCCAGCAAGAGGTGAGGCCGCTCCAGGGCTGTGTCTGTGAGCCCCAGGAATCTGTTCTACATTTTTTCAGTCCCTTGCGTGGTGTTAAATTTTGTGACACCTTCTTCAGTCTGACTTACTGCAGATAAGACAGAGAGGATTTTTTTAAACCAATGAGGATTAGGGTAAGTTTGGAATAAGGTTTTTAGAGGGTGGATTATGAAGGCACGAGCTGTGCAAGGCTGACCATTTGAGCTTCATCTGCCATAAGGGCCCACAGAGTATTAAACTTCATTCAAGGCAATTCAGGTATAAAGGAAATGTCAGGAAGAGGGAGGAGCAGGGAGGAGTATAAATGTATTCATTCTGAGTACAGCATTTGTATTTGCTGTTGTAATTGGTCTGTTAAAATGATTTCCTAGAAGTGAATTAGCGATCCCAGTAGAGAATACAATTTGGAGAGCCATTAAATTAGAAGAAACTAAATCGAAGGCAGAGTAGCATCTCTTCTATGCTGTGGCAGAAACTGTGTTGCAGACAGATTGACTGCTGACAGATCGTCAGAACTGAGTGGTATTCACTCATGACTTCCAAGGGGAATTGTGGAATTACCTACAGCACTTCATTCACTTAATGAATTGTTGCCTCCATTGTTGCCTGAAGCCTGCAGAGTAACAAAGGCGCTGGCTTTCTTTGAAACGGTTTCCATAGGTGTCTCTAAGGTACCGCAGCCTGGTAAATGTAACTTCTGCAGGAGGAGAATTACTTGTATAACAAGGAATTGAATCAGTGAATGCCTGATAAATACAAAAAATGTCCTTCATAAAAGTCACCATCATTTCTGTTATGGGAGGTTTTGCTTCGGGACACTGATTTCTTTGGAGAGATAAACAAGCACGGTGGTAATGGTGAGACTTCTTGGTTAGGTCAGAAGGTTTTAGAGGGAAATGTCCACTCACGTGATCAAAAGAGAAGATCCTGGCATGGTTAAAAATGGGAAACAGTGAGCTTGTAGGTTTAGGTGATCTGCTTGTGGTCATTCTTCAGACTTTTAATATTCATGCAGAAGTTTGGCAGAAACAGGAAACTTATGTGTAGACCAAAATCAGTTCAGCTTCTACAGTAAATGGTATTAACTGGTGTTATGTAGCTTTGACCCTTTGGAGAGATCTAAATCTGGCCTTTCCCAAGTTCTGATGGAGTAAAATAACTGTTTCCCAGTCTTTTATTTGCAGATACTCTAAATATTGTTGCTGGGGATCTATATAAAAAATTCAAAGGTAAGTAAAAATAAGTATTAGCAATATGTGTGAAATATAATATAAATAATAATTTGTCTATCTTGCTACCTTAATATATATATATATATATATATATGATATATATTTCTAAATACGTCACTATAAAGTAGAAATGCAAATGTGACTATAATGATGAAAACAATATATAAATATTCAAGTATCGTTTAAAGAAGGGGCTTTTTTTTGCTTTTTATTTGGTTAGAGGCAGGGTTTTAATGGAAGAAAAATGAATATACCTTTTATTTTGATATCATTCTAAATATAGAAATATATATTCAATGTATGCAGAGATTTTTCTATTCTATCTCTTCTGAATATTTATTTTCATTTCTATTTTATACTTTCATATAACACCATACATCAATCTACATTTTAAACGTAAATTTGAATATAAATGCGAAATATAGAGACAAATTTAAACGTAGTTTAAAAGAAAAGGGGTTTTTAAAAGATTTTTACTTGGATAGAGGCAGGGGTTTATTTTAAGCAATATAAACCTTTTAGAAATAGAAATCTATCTATAGAAATATGTAAGCAATGTATTAAGCAATGCATAAAAATATAAATTGTAATAAAGGAATAAATGTAAGAAATTATAAAAATACAATTACACATCAATATACGTTATAAATCCGAATGTGAATATAAATATGAAAAATATAAAAATAAAATAGCTTGAAATGCAGTTTAAAAGAGAAGGTTTTTGCTTTTGGTTCCTGTTGGGTTAGAGGCAGGGGTTTTTTGCTGGCGTTCTTTTCCGCGCGGGATGTTTTGGGGCATTTGCTGCAGGGCAGGTTCCGGAGGGCATCGCGCCCGTTCTTTTCTGCCGCCGGCCCCGCCCGCGGCCCCGAGGCGAGCGGCGGCCCCCGGCGGTGGCGGGCGGCAGTGCTGCCGCCCTGTGGGCAGAGGGCGGTACTGCAGCCCGCCGCCCGCGGCCGCCATCTTGGGAGTGGCTTGTCGCGGGCTCGCTTGACCTTCTCGAGATGGCGCGAAAAAGAGGACGTCGGCATTCGAGGACCCATGTCTGTTTTTTCTACACTGCCTGAATGGTCCCCAACGCCGGCGCCCCCCGACGGGATTTTCCGCGGCGGTTCCGGTGCTGTGCACAGGGGCTGTGGGCTCAGCAGCACCGCGAGCGTGCGGGTTTTTGGCGGGGGCCGACGGGCATCGGCGTAATACGCCAGACTAAAGGGTCAAACCAATGGTCTGATATGTGTGTTGTGACAGTGACTGATGTTAGCTGTAAGGAATGTGATGCAGTGTAAATTATGGACAGCAATTCACAAGAGACTTTCCCACGTCTGAGTAACACAGTTGACTTGCACTTTGAAGGAAGTTTGGTTTTGACTAATGAAACTGTGACTCTGGTGATAAATCTGAAGATAAATGCCTAATCCTGTTTTAAAATGCAGCTACTCAGTTCTTTACACGAGTTGGGAACTGAAAATTCCAGACTTTTGACATTTCATTTGGCAGAACAGACTATGCCTAATGCTAATGAACATCACATTAGCTGTCTGCTGAGGACTACAGGCTTGCCTAAGCTCACCACCTCATCTATGCCGTGTGCTGGAAGGACTGTCATTACCCCAGCAGAAAACAAGTTAACCTTACAGGATTTACACTAAACAGCATTTACGTAGTGTGGCTATCCATTAAGCTGTGCTACAATCAGCAGCGTGCAGGAGATCTTGAAAGGTCTGCCAAGAAAAACTCTCTGGCTGGGATTGAACTCCAGAAGCCTGAGGGCATGGAATGGTGTTGAGGGAAAATGCACTTGCAAATATTGGGTTGAAATAAAAATGTGGTGCTCTTTATCTGAAAATTGAGAATTTTATCCTATTATTTTGCATATACAAAATGTATATTTACCTAATCAGAATTTCGGAGAGAAAAGATAAGTGGCTAGTCCAGTGTCCTTCTCTATGGCTCCCTTTTCAAACAGGGAAAACAATGACTAGGCTGGGTTTTTTTGCAGGTACAACAGCAAAAGAATCCTTATTCCTTTTGGTTGCATAGTAATGTGTTATTAATGACAAGGCTGACAACTTCAGGAATCTGCTTTCCTGAAACAGAAGAGTCTTGCAGAGAATGTATTTCCTTCAAGTGAACAGGCTGGGTTCATACATATCCTAGGGAAAGAGAGAGAAAATACTTGTCTTTATTTACTGAACATTTAAAAGCATCTTCTGATGCTTTTTGTTTTGGACCACTCACTTAAAAAGCTTCGGCTGAACTCCTGTGCTCCATGAATGACATATACATTATACAGAGCCAGAAGTCCTTCCACTCAGGGTGCAGGCTACTAGCCTGATCCTGACTTCCAACACAAGTCTCCCAAATTGCTTTCCTGCTATGAGTTAGCTAGTCTTGTGCGTTTTCCTTCTCTATTTCCAGGAAAAAACATGGAAAAAAAAAATCTGGAGTTACCTCCTTGTATAGTAGTAGGTAGTATAATTTCATAAGGTGTCTGCATGCAAGAATGTTTGGGTGTTTTCTAATTCGTCTGTTTATGCCCAATTAGCTTAATGTTGGCATCACAATGCCTAAAACTACAAAATAATTTTCAAATTGCGCTCGGAAGTCAGACAAACGAACAAAATTATTAAGAGACATTTGAATACCTTGAATTTTCCAGAAGGATATTATGGCATAATCTTAAATATTTTATAGTATGGAAATAATTTTCCTATTGACATTGAATTATTATAGGCTTGCATTCACATCAATGGAGCACATTTGGCCATAATGGTTTTTTTTCCTCAGGAAAAGCAAATCTAACCCAGCCCATATATATTACTTGCAAAATTTCTGTTCTTTCCTCTCTCACATGAAAAAATGCATTGGAGCATCAGCTTTTTTCTTGATCCCCACAGGCACAACAGCTAACAGATCTGGAGCAAAAACTATCTGTTGCAAAAGACAAATTGGAAAACGCAGCCCTTGACAAAGTAAGAAGTGTCATGTAATGTAAGCATGTTTACCTATATCGGCTGTGGATGTTTTGGTGGAATTTGACAAAAACAAATGAAAGCCTTGCAGTAACTTAGATGGATACTAAGTTGCATATGAATTGTACCTGAGAGAGATGCTACTGAAATCAGTGGAACTAATTATGATACATGAAGTTAAGTACATCTGCAAAGTTATTTAAGAAGAGGATGGTCAAATTAGAAAAAAAAAAAGCTCAAAAATATTTTGCACTGATTTTAGTAGATTTAGGTATTTATTGAACTACAGTTTGTGCTGACTGTAGACTTAGTGTCAGTCATAAGTTTATTTACACTAGAGCAGTTTCCTATTTCCCACATGAACCCTTAGAATGTTTACAAATTTTGAATTACCAGGCCCCAGATACCAAGAGTAGTGTGGCCAGTAGGCCTAGGAAAGTGATTGTCCCCCTGTACTCAGAACTGGTAAGGCCACACCTCACATATTGTTCCGTTTTGGGCCACTAACTTAAAAAATGTCATTTTAGTGCTGGAGTGAGTTCAGAGAAGGGCAATGACGCTGGTGAAGGTCTTCTGAGGGCATCTGGGGGAATTGGCCTTGTTTGGTCTGAAGAAGAGGAGGCTCACGCTCATTGTTCTCTTCAGCTGTCTAAAAGGAAACGATCATGAGGCAGGAGTTGGCTTTTTCTGCCTTGTCTCAAGTGGAAGGATGAGAGGATGATGAGCTCCTGTCCTCCCAGACAGGAGCTGCCCCCATCTCATACTTGTGCTGCCCTGACAGTCCCAGGGGAGCCCTACAAACTGACATCAGGAACCTGGACTGGTGAGTTTTCTTTCCCAGGGGAAAGAGCCGATGTTTGTGCTCAGAGTCCTGCGGCCCTGAGCGGGCATTTGACCGCAAAAAATCCGAACATCGAAGGATAAGTCCCAGACAGGAGCTGCCCCCACCTCATACTTGTGCTGCCCTGAGAGTCCAAAAAGAGCCCTCCAAACTGACATCAGGAACCTGGACTGGTGAGTTTTCTTTCCCAGGGAAAAGAGCCGATGTTTGCGCTCCGACTCCTGTGGCCCTGAGCGGGCAGCTGAGTGCAAAAAATCCGAACATCGAAGGATAAGTCCCAGACAGGAGCTGCCCCCACCTCGTACTTGTGCTGCCCTGACAGTCCCAGGGGAGCCCTCCAAACTGACTTCAGGAACCTGGACTGGTGAGTTTTCTTTCCCAGGGCAAAGAGCCGATGTTTGCGCTCCGAGGCCTTTGGCCCTGAGCGGGCAGCAGTCTGCAAAAAATCCAAACATCGAAGGATAAGTCCCAGACAGGATCTGCCCCCACCTCATAATTGTGCTGCCCTGACAGTCCCAGGGGAGCCCTACAAACTGACATCAGGAATCTGGACTTGTGAGTTTTCTTTCCCAGGGAAAAGAGCCAATGTTTGCGCTCCGAGTCCTGTGGCCCTGAGCCGGCAGCTGACCGCACAAATTCCGAACATCGAAGGATAAGTCCCAGAAAGGAGCTGCCCCCACCTCATACTTGTGCTGCCCTGAGAGTCCCAGGGGAGCCCTACAAACTGAAATCAGGAACCTGGACTGGTGAGTTTTCTTTCCCAGGGAAAAGAGCCGATGTTTGCGCTCCGACTCCTGTGGCCCTGAGCGGGCAGCTGAGTGCAAAAAATCGGAACATCGAAGGATAAGTCCCAGAAAGGAGCTGCCCCCACCTCATACTCGTGTTGCCCTGAGAGTCCAAAAAGAGCTCTACAAACTGACATCAGGAACCTGGACTGGTGAGTTTTCTTTCCCAGGGAAAAGAGCCGATGTTTGCGCTCCGAGTCCTGTGGCCCTGAGCCGGCAGCTGACCGCACAAATTCCAAACATCGAAGGATAAGTCCCAGAAAGGAGCTGCCCCCACCTCATACTTGTGCTGCCCTGAGAGTCCAAAAATAGCTCTACAAACTGGCATCAGGAATCTGGACTGGTGAGTTTTCTTTCCCAGGGAAAAGAGCCGATGTTTGCGCTCCGAGTCCTGTGGCCCTGAGCCGGCAGCTGAGTGCAAAAAATCCGAACATCGAAGGATAAGTCCCAGACAGGAGCTGCCCCCATCTCATACTTGTGCTGCCCTGAGAGTCCCAGGGGAGCCCTACAAACTGACATCAGGAACCTGGACTGGTGAGTTTTCTTTCCCAGGGAAAAGAGCCGATGTTTGCGCTCCGAGTCCTGTGGCCCTGAGCCGGCAGCTGACTGCAAAAAATCCGAACATCGAAGGATAAGTCCCAGACAGGAGCTGCCACCATCTTATATTTGTACTGCCCTGAGTGTCCAAAAACGGCCCTACAAACTGACATCAGGAACCTGGACTGGTGAGTTTTTTTTCCCAGGGAAAAGAGCCGATGTTTGCGCTCCGAGTCCTGTGGCCCTGAGCCGGCAGCTGACTGCAAAAAATCCGAACATCGGAGGATAAGTCCCAGACAGGATCTGCCCCCACCTCATACTTGTGCTGCCCTGACAGTCCCAGGGGAGCCCTACAAACTGACATCAGGAACCTGGACTGGTGAGTTTTCTTTCCCAGGGAAAAGAGCCAATGTTTGCGCTCCGCGTCCTGTGGCCCTGAGCCGGCAGCTGAATGCAAAAAATCGGAACATCGAAGGATAAGTCCCAGACAGGAGCTGCCCCCATCTCATACTTGTGCTGCCCTGACAGTCCCAGGGGAGCCCTACAAACTGACATCAGGAACCTGGACTGGTGAGTTTTCTTTCCCAGGGAAAAGAGCCGATGTTTGCGCTCCGACTCCTGTGGCCCTGAGCTGGCAGCTGACTGCAAAAAATCGGAACATCGAAGGATAAGTCCCAGACAGGAGCTGCCCCCACCTCATACTTGTGCTGCCCTGAGAGTCCAAAAAGAGCTCTACAAACTGACATCAGGAACCTGGACTGGTGAGTTTTCTTTCCCAGGGAAAAGAGCCGATGTTTGCGCTCCGAGTCCTGTGGCCCTGAGCGGGCAGCAGACCGCACAAATTCCGAACATCGAAGGATAAGTCCCAGAAAGGAGCTGCCCCCACCTCATACTTGTGCTGCCCTGACAGTCTCAGGGGAGCCCTACAAACTGACATCAGGAACCTGGACTGGTGAGTTTTCTTTCCCAGGGAAAAGAGCCGATGTTTGCGCTCCGCGTCCTGTGGCCCTGAGCCGGCAGCTGAGTGCAAAAAATCCGAACATCGAAGGATAAGTCCCAGAAAGGAGCTGCCCCCACCTCGTACTTGTGCTGCCCTGAGAGTCCAGAAAGAGCTCTACAAACTTACATCAGGAACCTGGATGGTGAGTATTCTTTCCCAGGGAAAAGAGCCGATGTTTGCGCTCCGAGGCCTGTGGCGCTGAGCCGGCAGCTGAGTGCAAAAAATCCGAACATCGAAGGATAAGTCCCAGAAAGGAGCTGCCCCCACCTCATACTTGTGCTGCCCTGAGAGTCCCAGGGGAGCCCTCCAAATTGACATCAGGAACCTGGACTGGTGAGTTTTCTTGCCCAGGGAAAAGAGCCGATGTTTGCGCTCCGAGTCCTGTGGCCCTGAGCCGGCAGCTGACTGCAAAATATCGGAACATCGAAGGATAAGTCCCAGACAGGAGCTGCCCCCACCTCATACTTGTGCTGCCCTGAGAGTCCAAAAATAGCTCTACAAACTGGCATCAGGAATCTGGACTGGTGAGTTTTTTTTCCCAGGGAAAAGAGCCGATGTTTGCGCTCCGAGTGCTGTGGCCCTGAGCGGGCATCTGACCGCAAAAAATCCGAACATCCGAGGATAAGTCCCAGACAGGAGCTGCCACCACCTCATACTTGTGCTGCCTTGAGAGTCCCAGGGGAGCCCTACAAACTGACATCAGGAACCTGGACTGGTGAGTTTTCTTTCCCAGGGAAAAGAGCCGATGTTTGCGCTCCGACTCCTGTGGCCGTGAGCATGCAGCTGACCGCAAAAAATCCGAACATCGAAGGATAAGTCCCAGACAGGAGCTGCCCCCACCTCGTACTTGTGCTGCCCTGAGAGTCCAAAAAGAGCTCTACAAACTGACATCAGGAACCTGGATGGTGAGTATTCTTTCCCAGGGAAAAGAGCCGATGTTTGCGCTCCGAGTCCTGTGGCCCTGAGCCGGCAGCTGAGTGCAAAAAATCCGAACATCGAAGGATAAGTCCCAGAAAGGAGCTGCCCCCACCTCATACTTCTGCTGCCCTGACAGTCCCAGGGGAGCCCTACAAACTTACATCAGGAACCTGGACTGGTGAGTTTTCTTTCCCAGGGTAAAGAGCCGATGTTTGCGCTCCGAGTCCTGTGGCCCTGAGCCGGCAGCTGACCGCACAAATTCCGAACATCGAAGGATAAGTCCCAGACAGGAGCTGCCCCCACCTCATACCTCTGCTGCCCTGAGAGTTCAAAAAGAGCTCTAAAAACTGACATCAGGAACCTGGACTGGTGAGTTTTCTTTCCCAGGGATAAGAGCCAATGTTTGCGCTCCGAGTCCTGTGGCCCTGAGCCGGCAGCTGACCGCACAAATTCCGAACATCGAAGGATAAGTCCCAGACAGGAGCTGCCCCCACCTCATACTTGTGCTGCCCTGAGAGTCCCCGGGGAGCCCTACAAACTGACATCAGGAACCTGGACTGGTGAGTTTTCTTTCCCAGGGAAAAGAGCCGATGTTTGCGCTCCGAGTCGTGTGGCCCTGAGCCGGCAGCTGACTGCAAAAAATCGGAACATCGAAGGATAAGTCCCAGACAGGAGCTGCCCCCACCTCATACTTGTGCTGCCCTGACAGTCCCAGGGGAGCCCTACAAACTGACATCAGGAACCTGGACTGGTGAGTTTTTTTTCCCAGGGAAAAGAGCCGATGTTTGCGTTCCGAGTCCTGTGGCCCTGAGCCGGCAGCTGAACGCAAAAAATCGGAACATCAAAGGATAAGTCCCAGACAGGAGCTGCCCCCACCTCATACTTGTGCTGCCCTGAGAGTCCAAAAAGAGCTCTACAAACTGACAACAGGAACCTGGATGGTGAGTTTTCTTTCCCAGGGAAAAGAGCCGATGTTTACGCCCCGACTCCTGTGGCCCTGAGCGGGCAGCTGAGTGCAAAAAATCCGAACATCGAAGGATAAGTCCCAGACAGGAGCTGCCCCCACCTCATACTTGTGCTGCCCTGAGAGTCCCAGGGGAGCCCTACAAACTGACATCAGGAACCTGGACTGGTGAGTTTTCTTTCCCAGGGAAAAGAGCCGATGTTTGCGCTCCGAGTCCTGTGGCCCTGAGCCGGCAGCTGACTGCAAAATATTGGAACATCGAAGGATAAGTCCCAGACAGGAGCTGCCCCCACCTCATACTTGTGCTGCCCTGAGAGTCCAAAAATAGCTCTACAAACTGGCATCAGGAATCTGGACTGGTGAGTTTTTTTTCCCAGGGAAAAGAGCCGATGTTTGCGCTCCGAGTGCTGTGGCCCTGAGCGGGCATCTGACCGCAAAAAATCCGAACATCGGAGGATAAGTCCCAGACAGGAGCTGCCACCACCTCATACTTGTGCTGCCTTGAGAGTCCCAGGGGAGCCCTACAAACTGACATCAGGAACCTGGACTGGTGAGTTTTCTTTCCCAGGGAAAAGAGCCGATGTTTGCGCTCCGACTCCTGTGGCCGTGAGCATGCAGCTGACCGCAAAAAATCCGAACATCGAAGGATAAGTCCCAGACAGGAGCTGCCCCCACCTCGTACTTGTGCTGCCCTGAGAGTCCAAAAAGAGCTCTACAAACTGACATCAGGAACCTGGATGGTGAGTATTCTTTCCCAGGGAAAAGAGCCGATGTTTGCGCTCCGAGTCCTGTGGCCCTGAGCCGGCAGCTGAGTGCAAAAAATCCGAACATCGAAGGATAAGTCCCAGAAAGGAGCTGCCCCCACCTCATACTTCTGCTGCCCTGACAGTCCCAGGGGAGCCCTACAAACTTACATCAGGAACCTGGACTGGTGAGTTTTCTTTCCCAGGGTAAAGAGCCGATGTTTGCGCTCCGAGTCCTGTGGCCCTGAGCCGGCAGCTGACCGCACAAATTCCGAACATCGAAGGATAAGTCCCAGACAGGAGCTGCCCCCACCTCATACCTCTGCTGCCCTGAGAGTTCAAATAGAGCTCTAAAAACTGACATCAGGAACCTGGACTGGTGAGTTTTCTTTCCCAGGGATAAGAGCCAATGTTTGCGCTCCGAGTCCTGTGGCCCTGAGCCGGCAGCTGACCGCACAAATTCCGAACATCGAAGGATAAGTCCCAGACAGGAGCTGCCCCCACCTCATACTTGTGCTGGCCTGACAGTCCCAGGGGAGCCCTACAAACTGACATCAGGAACCTGGACTGGTGAGTTTTCTTTCCCAGGGAAAAGAGCCGATGTTTGCGCTCCGAGTCCTGTGGCCCTGAGCCGGCAGCTGACTGCAAAAAATCGGAACATCGAAGGATAAGTCCCAGACAGGAGCTGCCCCCACCTCATACTTGTGCTGCCCTGAGAGTCCCCGGGGAGCCCTACAAACTGACATCAGGAACCTGGACTGGTGAGTTTTCTTTCCCAGGGAAAAGAGCCGATGTTTGCGCTCCGAGTCGTGTGGCCCTGAGCCGGCAGCTGACTGCAAAAAATCGGAACATCGAAGGATAAGTCCCAGACAGGAGCTGCCCCCACCTCATACTTGTGCTGCCCTGACAGTCCCAGGGGAGCCCTACAAACTGACATCAGGAACCTGGACTGGTGAGTTTTTTTTCCCAGGGAAAAGAGCCGATGTTTGCGTTCCGAGTCCTGTGGCCCTGAGCCGGCAGCTGAACGCAAAAAATCGGAACATCGAAGGATAAGTCCCAGACAGGAGCTGCCCCCACCTCATACTTGTGCTGCCCTGAGAGTCCAAAAAGAGCTCTACAAACTGACAACAGGAACCTGGATGGTGAGTTTTCTTTCCCAGGGAAAAGAGCCGATGTTTACGCCCCGACTCCTGTGGCCCTGAGCGGGCAGCTGAGTGCAAAAAATCCGAACATCGAAGGATAAGTCCCAGACAGGAGCTGCCCCCACCTCATACTTGTGCTGCCCTGAGAGTCCCAGGGGAGCCCTACAAACTGACATCAGGAACCTGGACTGGTGAGTTTTCTTTCCCAGGGAAAAGAGCCGATGTTTGCGCTCTGAGTCCTGTGGGCCTGAGCCGGCAGCTGACTGCAAAAAATCCGAACATCGAAGGATAAGTCCCAGACAGGAGCTGCCCCCATCTCATACTTGTGCTGCCCTGAGAGTCCAAAAAGAGCCCTACAAACTGACATCAGGAACCTGGACTGCTG